>NW_020174442.1:3918395-3941180 GCF_003031525.2 Neophocaena asiaeorientalis asiaeorientalis | reverse complement strand
CTTTTTTTAAATGTTTTTTTTTTTTTTTTTTTTTTCCTTCTGTGTCTCATTTTACTCGCTGATTAAATAAGAAAAATCGATCTGGGGGTGAATGCGGTGGTGGAGAAACAAGTAACCCTTTTGTTCCCAGGCTTCTGGTCCACAAGCAATGAAATGTGAAAGCTGGCAACCATTTAACCACCACTACGTGAAAGGTTCTTCCCTGGAATTAGTAACAAAGCTTTTCCACCTGGTCCTAGGCAGCTCCAAAAAAATTTTTTAAATTTTTTAAAAATGAGGTCCCGGCCAACTATGTTAACACTTCGGGCTAGTCTCATTTTTTTAAAAAATCGATTTGTGGGAGATAAATATACTAGGAAGATTAACCCGTTAAACAGTCCCAGCACCATTTTTAAGCCGAGGGATTGTCAGAGTTCCCCTTCCCCAAATATTTAACCCTCTCTTGGGGAGAGCCGGTGTCAAAGTCCTCTGAACACAACACGGTGCAATCCACCAAGAACACAAAAATATTTTAGAATGTATTGTAGGACAAATGCCAGCAACCAAGTTAATGGGACTCTGAGGTCATAGGACAAGAGAGGTTAATATGAAATAACAAGTTTAACAATAACAAGTATTGTACTGTAACCGCTAATATACTTAAGCTAATGTATTTATATATATTAAGCCTTTAAAGCACTTTTAGTTTTAATTTTTCATTGTTATTTTCCATCACTTTTAGGAGCTGGAATATGGAAATTTTAAAGTCAAAGGGTGCACTGAATTTAATTGTAAGTGTCATGATCCCAAGTGTTAAAGATGCAGCACTACCGGGTTTGTAATTTCCACACGACAATCGCAATTTAAGAATGTGTCTTAACTGAGTCAAATGGATATATAAAGTGAATTAGAGCTAGCAGAAGATTGCTTATGATATAAATATTCAGTGATGACTTTGTGGATCAATAAAAATATTTATGTCACATGTTTTAAGTAATGTCTATTGACTCGTGTTTGAGCTTTCAATGTATTTAGTTCATTTTTTTAAATGCCAATTAGTTGTTTCACTACCCAAGATGAACTCGATTTGATGCTAAAATAGTAATAAACAGCAGTTTCCATCCTTTGCTGGGGTACATAAACTAGAGGAATGCAATCTATAATAGTCCTTAGATCTGCCTAAATAGATTTATTTTCAAAGCAAAGCCGTACATTAACAAATAGAGCAGAGAAGATAATCTGATACCCACTTACCGTCTATTTTAACTTTCATATTTGTTTTATAATTTTGAACGTACAGATTTTACAATTTGTGTGTGTCCCACTGCTAATAGAACATGGACGTTGATTTTTAACTCTTCTTTTAGAAGAGTGGTTCCACAAAGGACCAGATCACTCAGGCACTTCCTATGTCCCTGGAGTATTTCCATCTTTGGAAGCCCATGGCTACCCTGTATAATCAGCTTGGAAAAATCAATAATTAGCTTTTAAAACAACTGGACTTGAAAAGGCATAGAAAATAAGACCTGCTGAAGTTCATAAAGGGTAGAAGCAACACCTCCAACACACTCCCTTGGTAAAAGCAAATCACAGGCTCTGCAGCACAGATTTCGTGTAACTAAAACCAAAGTTTAGGCTTCCTGATATTCAAATAATCTGATCTAACCCTTACTTCAATACTTAACCCTAATTCTTCAACCTTTTTAATAAACCCCACCTGGTTAAAGATAAAGGCTTATGCCAAATTCAATCACATATTTAACCCAAACCGTTTTTGATAAATTCAAGCATTTTCCTTCCATTCCAACATCTCCACACTCCGTTCGCACCCCGCCCCCACCTCCTACCCTCCAAGTTCCGCCTAGAGACTTGAATCAACCAGAGTCATTCTGCTGGCTTTGTGAGTGTTTGTTTTCTTTTGTTTGACAAAGGGGCCAATCAAGAGACATCAGAGGGCTATCAGCTAATTGATGAATGAAACTAAGATAATTAACTACCGGCTTAGAAAATCAGAGCTACTCCCCTCACAAAATTGGGAAGTTCTACCATATTTTAGAGAAGAAAATTTTATCCACCTCTCTTATCAAGATGATAGGGAACATACTAGTCTGCGTGCTGATATCCACACGCATATAGTTGATAATACCAGTACACTATTGTATAACATGTATACTTTGTAATTTTACATCTTAGTGTGCGTCTACTCAGAGATGTGGTAGAGGGGAGCAGCTGTCTGGAAAGGAGTCTAGGAGGAAAGAAGAGGTGGGAGGAGACAGAAGGATAGTGTAAAAGGAGCAGTTAAAGAGTGCTATCCCATCTCCGATAACCACCACCACCAGCTGAGCTCCTGCTTGTACTGCTTCCATCACTAGGTGATCAGAAGATCCTGGCACAAGACTTTTCCTCCTTTTTAAGGGCAAAGAGCTCAGTGCTGAGGCCAGGGGCTTCAGGCAGTAACACAGGAAAACACAGTGGTCTTTCTTTGGTGCCCATTTCCTCTGGTTTGTGCTGTATCATAAAAGGGTCAGAAATAATTTCTTGGATTTTTGTTTATTTGGAAGGCAGTCTATACGTGGGTCTAACTTTTCTAAATCTATGCCAACTTTGACACTAGAGAGTTGCTCAAGACCAAGGGGAAAAAGTGGAAAGCAAAGTTATTTAAAAAAAAAAAAAAACCTACCTGGGAATGGACTTACGAGAAAATAAACTTAATTTAGACATAATGAGAAACTTTCTGGCTGCCCAGGAAGATTGTGGAGAAAGGGTCTTATCTGTCTGGGCTTGGTTATGAACAGACCTGCCTCAAGGCTGTGGGCAAGTGACCTGGTTTCTAGGGAATATGGAATGGGTGATTTATTAAGACACCCGCACAAACACTAGATGTTCTTCACTTTACCTAGAGATGACATCCTAACTTGCTACCGAGGAAAGGTCTTTTAGAGAAAACTCTTTTCAAACATGCTTCCTAAATCCAATTCAAGTTTCTGTATTGTTAACAATATCCATGTCTAAACAACTGTCCCCAAAAAGAGATAAGCAGTGTTCTCAGTCAAACATTTGACGTTTTTGCAATATCCTGAAATATCACTGGACCAAAAAAGAGTGCCAAGAAGCAGATGTCTAGTGGAGAGAGAGGACCTGGCACAGAAACATTTTATTTCATCCCCATGGGAATGGGGGAAGTACTTAGGGAAGCAAGACACGGATGGTATTCACCCTGCCATGGAAGACACCTCATGAGAGACCCATGGACATTCTGATATACATTTTGTGAATACAGACATTCACACACACTGTAAAACACAGCTGTGTTAACTTTTCAGGTCATTTCTATGCTCTATTAGTTCACCTTCAATTTAAACTCCTCAGCGTAAAACAAAGGGACTCTACATCCAAGGGAGGGAGAATGATGTCTATCTTCCAAAACCTTTATAACACGGTTTTGCTTAAACAAATTGAAATGATATAAAGCAAATTTTCCATGCTCTGAGACTCACGACTACAATGAATTTTAATAGTAAAGAACTGTAAAGTTAAAGGAGTTTCTCCCTGTATGTGTCGGTATTTCCCCATTCCTTCTCCCAAACCTCAACCTGAAAAGAATCCAAAAGGAAAAGCAGCAAATCTTGTCCCTTTTATGCCATACAGTCCTAGGGAACCCAGCAAAAATACTGCAAAGAAGCACATTCTTCTAAAGGAAAACATCTGTATACTGCTCACATTGAGAGAACTGTGATGTAGGTCAGTGTTAAGTATCTGAAATCTTACCTCTGCTTGCCGGGTCTTTCTGGTGTGGTGTGCGCTACTATATCTGAACGGGTGCCCAAGCAAGGTCTGCAGATCAGTTAGCAAAGGAAGGCAGTTTACATCGCATGTAATGAAACCATTTCTGGAAAAGGATTTTTCTTTTATGCCAGTGGAGACCGGGTGCCTAAAGAAGATCAAAACACAAGTTACATTTTTTTAAAACTACTTATTGGAGATTGCTGTTGCTGGTTTTATTACAATATGTATTTTACAGATTTAGGTAATAGCCCTGATTTTTCAAATCGACCTCTGTTTAGACACGTTTCACTTTGGGCTGTTTCTTGTCTGCAAAATTACAGTCATTTGCACGTTATTACAGTGGGTAGGAGACAGATTGTATTTAGCATTGGGAGGGGGAAGGGTTATTATGGGAAGTGATCTGCTACGGTCAGCACATAATTTCAGCCTGAAGAAAATTGCTTCTGAATGGCTGGTCTGTTAGCTAGCCAAGGAATGGTCACTGGGAGAAACTGAAAAACACTTCTGCTTAATCTGCATTATAGAATTATTCTCATTTCCAGAAAGATGGTTTGTGGAAAAAATGATTGTAAAACCAAGTTTAAAAATGTGGAGGTGAAATGTTGTCAATGCTCTATTTGAACCTAAAACAACTACAACAAAATACAAACCACCAAGCAGGAGAGGACCAAAAGGCAGCAGGATACAGCCGTGTTCTACTCCATCTTTCCTCCTTGCCTCCCTTTTTCTGCTCCCCCTTTGGTTGTTTTCAAAAATCTCTATGACTTAATGACAGTGGATTTTTATGTATGTGTAAACATTGGTGAGAGTAACACCAAATACATTGATAAATGTATCTCTTGCTTTCATACGTACATGACTACATGAAAAAGATTTCCTAATATAGCTTCTTTTTGGAGGGTAGCAGAATCCCCTTAACTGTGAGAGTATTTCATACGCTTTTGGCACTAGAATTTAAGGACTTTCCCACACTTTACAAACTACATTGTATTTGTGCGTACTTCACAAAACTGACAGATTAATAAAGCAAGGATGAAAGCGTATCAGAAATTATAGCCCTTGTCTAATTTATAATTTAAATCAAACCCTTATGAATCGCCTAGGAAGTCTTAACATACTTGGTTAGAAAAAATCAGGAGACAGGATTATTTTAAAGAAAAATAAAAGAATACGATTATACTCAGCTCCTTGGCTGCTGAGCAACACTTTCGTTGTGAACAACTGTGCCTCTTTTGTTTTCAAAACAAGCTTTCCTAAAGGATGAATCACTACAATCATTTGGAGAATATGCAATAAACAACAGAAAGCCAGAAAGTTGTTTTGCTATTTTCTCAACAGAGCATTTCCGTCCCATCCTCAGCTCAGCTGAGCCTCCAGTCCACCAGCCAATCATCATTATGGAAATATGGTTTTCAGCCTCCTGATTGGCTGATTCCTGGGCCAGTATGTTAAGGTTTCTTCAGCTCAATGAACACTGCATACCAGCCTGCTCTGGGGACCCTCTTCTTCCAAAAATATTTTAATCACCTTTCTTTTCTTTCCTTCCGTCTTTTTTCAAGATTCTTAAAATCATCCAGGGAAGAACCTTGTATTCTTTTTAAACACTTTTAAAACGTAATGATCACATTGGGGATCTGCTAAGAATGGAATTTAATGTCCAGGGACATTTCTTCTAACCATATTTTAATGTTTTCTATTTATTGGGTTCTCATGGTGTTTCCTTGGATTTTAGAGGAATTCCCACACAAGTTACATGAACAAACTGTTCTAACACATGCTTTAATTTTTTTTTTCTTAAACGTTACCTGTCCCAACTAGAATGCTTTTCTCTGAGATTTTTAAAATTTAAAACATGAAATTAAAACAATACTGAAAAGTAATCGCGTCAAACAATTTTTAGGAGCAAAGGAGACAATGTATTTTCCCTCATAATTAAGGCAACTTATCTATAATTTTTTTAATTGTTCAACATTTTCCATTGTTATCCCCCAAAACCCACAAACGTCTTAAGGATGCACAACTTTTTCAAACTTAAAAGAGGTTTGTAATTTAAGATAGTGAATAATAATGGGAAATATATGTGCGACTTACCATGTTCCAGAAATTCTTCTTAATTCTTCGTATGTATTGATTCATTTAATCTTCATAACAGCCCCATGAGATATCATCACCAGATGAGGAGACTGGGACAGAGAAAAGATAAGGAGCGTTTTCAAGTAACAAAGCCAAATCTTGGTGGAGCCAAGATTTAATGGAGGAAGCCTGGCCCGAGTCTGGTTGCTTAACCACTGCACTTGACTGCCACCCACACATGGTTCCAGACAACAGTTCCACCCATTTGGTTGAGCACAGAAACATTAGCAGGTGACTGGTGACTTCTCTTCCTGAAAGGATAATGAATTCAACTGCTTTTCAATCAAAGAAAAGCCACTGTGTCTTCTTTCCACCAGAGATTAATACTATGCCAAGCAGAAGATGTGGCACCTAAGACTCAGGATTAAAACAAAGAAAATCAGTTTCTTGTTATTATGCAACTGAAATGTTTGAAACATTAAAAAAAATTACAACGATGGGTAGCACAGTGAGGTTAAAAATGACATACGACTGGGTTTTTTTTTTTTTTTTTTTTTGCGGTACGCGGGCCTCTCACTGTTGCGGCCTCTCCCGCTGCACAGCACGGGCTCCGGACGCGCAGGCCCAGCAGCCATGGCTCACGGGCCCAGCCGCTCCGCTGCATGTGGGATCTTCCCGGACCGGGGCACGAACCCGCGTCCCCTGCACCGACAGGCGGACTCCCAACCACTGCGCCACCAGGGAAGCCCACAACTGGTCATTTTTGAGACTGGTGATGTATACATTGGAATCATAATATTATTCTTTATGTAATACACACATATATACTTGAAATTTTCTATATTAAAAGGGTAAGAAGAAAAGCTACTAGGTCTTTGCGAAGGAAGAGTTATTCAGGAACACAATTTATTCCTTGGCTTTGGAACATTTTTGGCATTAACCTAATAGGGTAAAATTCTCTCAAATGACAATGCTGTGTATACAAACAAGCAGGAGCAGATTATACTTGCTTCCTACCATTTGTTTACTCAGGTTTTTGTTTGGTTATTTGTTTTAGGTCAAATTCACTCGCTGGGCTATATATGGTAAAAATCTGTAATGTTCTACTTATATTTTCAACATGCACTATTTGAACACTTTGTAACTTTCTATATAAACTATTTCAATCACAAAGGAAAAAAATCGGGCTTCCCTGGTGGCGCAGTGGTTGAGAGTCCGCCTGCCGATGCAGGGGACACGGTTCATGCCCCGGTCCGGGAAGATCCCACATGCGGTGGAGCAGCTGGGCCTGTGAGCCATGGCCACTGAGCCTGCGCGTCCGGAGCCTGTTTTCCGCAACAGGAGAGGCCACAGGAAAAAAATCAATCCCACATAGAAATATATTCAATAGAAATAAAGAAATGAAGATTCAACATTTCATCACAGGTATATTATACACTGGGAGAAAGAAAAAAGTATTTGGTAATTTAGATTTCTTCAGGGCATGTTTTCTGTCTTATTCAAAGAAATAGAGTTGTAGAAGTGAAACCAACAGTTCAGATACAGAATTAAATTCTTTAAAATAGTAACATACAGTGAAAGACACTATATAATATAAGCAACACTGAATAGAATTAGACTAAATGAAGAGAAAAATGTTTAATCTTTACACAAAGGAGGCTATGACACTGAGATTAAAAAGAGCATTGAAGAAGATGAAATCATGGTAACAGTTACTATTCTTAACAAATAGGATATAATTTTGTGAAATAATGAGATTATAACACAAGGAGTCACTGATAAAACTGTTATAGCAGAAAATGGATAAATCATTAAATATAATGAGATTTAACCATCATTGTGAGAGAAATGATATGTAATTAGAAAAAGGAATAGAATATAAAAAGAAAGCAATGTTTCTGCAGTTCTACATTACTAAAAGTCTAGTGATAAAAGAGGAAAGTATTTCTGACTCTATAAATAAATTATGGACACAATTATCATTAATTATAATAACAATAGTCCTCTCAAATCCAAACTCAGGACCTGGCAACCTTTCATTTTACTTAACAAACACCTGTATAGCACTTACTCTGTGAAAGGCACTATGTTAAGCATTTTATAAATATTAACCCATTTCCTGAGATTAAGTTTGAGATATTCATTCAACCTGTATTGTGTTATACACGTTCACAGAAAATACAAAAAGGAATAAGACATCATATCATCTCTGATCTAGAGATGCTTCAAATGTCATAGTTGAGGTAAGACACTTGCCAAACTCCAGAGAGGATTTAATTTATGATAGTCCGTAAAAAAGTATTACTTTGGGGAAGAAGAAGAGCTAACATTATCTAAAGAGTCAGTACAGACTCTAGGAAAGAAGTAGGTGAAATTGTTGTCCCACATTAGGTTGCAGCTGGAGGAAGGTCATGCCAAGAAGAGGAAACACAGCGAACATAGGTATAGAGGCAAAAAAGAAGAGAACAGCAGTGTTAGTTCAGCTTACCTAGATCACAGGTACCCTGAAGGGGAGGAATGGTGGTCAGATAGATGTAGGTTGAAGGCTTATTGTAATAGGGCCATTATGAATCTGCAGAGAGGTGTTTTGGTGAGGGAACTATGGAAGCTGACATCCAGCTCATGCTCTGTTCACCAAGCTATGTGCTCTGGCTCTGTGCTGTGTCAGCCTAAGAAAGGGCAGCCTTTCATAACGTATAAAAGGGTGCTCTCAGCCAGACTGGACTGGATGATGGTCTTTATCCCGTGATGAGAAGTCTGAGTTTATCACAAGGCAATGAATGGCCTAGCTTTAGTAGGCCTATGGAAAACTCTTAAATCTCTTATAAATTAATTTACAGTCATATATATATGTACATGTATATATATATGTATGTATATATATATATATATATATACATACGTATATATATAAAGAGAAGGTAGTCAGAAGGTAGTAAATGAATCATATCATACATGATGCCTGGCAGAGTTCTTGGAAATTGTAATGTTCAAAATATGTTTGTTAAATTAATGAACTTATATTGAACTTCTAAACGTGAGAAGAGTAGAAAGGATTCCCAAAAAACGTAGGGGATCATAATGGTTAACGAGCAGCTCAAGGTGTATTGAGATAATATTCAAGCCAACATGTAAATTCAGTGGACAAATGATAACAATAAACATGTAGTAAACCAACTCTGAACTTAGAAACTCTCAACTTAGAAAGTACAATTTCTATAAGAATACTCTACAGCCAAATTAAATAAACTAACCAGAACAGAGGTCTTTATGAATGTAAACCTGTTGAAAGATAGGTCTTTATGAGTGAAAACATGTTGATTGAAGCAAAAAATGTCAACAAACAGAACATAGGGTCAAAAATGGTCTCCCTGGGGAGCACCAACATCTAAATTTGGGGTAGAAAATACAACTGCTTGAATGATGAATGAGTGAGCAGAGAGAATAAAAGGAAAAGCAAAAAACCAACAGGGAAGGGATACTTCTGCGAAGGAGTGATCAACAATTCAAAATGCATCGGGAAAATCGAGTAAGTGTAAGACTGAAAAGCCTCCATTGGTTTTTACTTGGGAGAAAGACTTAGTGATCGTAGAAAAAGCAACATAAGCAAAATGGTAGCAAAAACCAATGGGTTCAGGACTGAAACAGAGGGGAGCAAATCAAGAGATCAAATGACGCCTACTCTTTTTAGAAGCTTGCTGTTGAAAGGGAATAGAGAGGGTCGTTTGAACAGGGTCTGGGAGGAGACTTTTATTGTTGTTGTTAATATGAAACAGCCTTCAACACCCATTTTGAGAGAAAGGAGTCGGCAGAGAGAGGAGTTGAATTTTTAGAGGTTAATTGATGAACACAGATCTGAGCTGAGAAAGGAGGGTCAGGGAAGGAGAGACCATTCAGCTGTGTCTGCCGCAGGACCATTCCATCATGAACAAGTATTTCTAGCACAGAAAACCCAAAGTGGAGGGAGTTAAGTGGAGACTCAGGGAGCTGCTTGAACAAGGAGACTGTCCCTCATGCAGCAAGATCATAAGGACCTCAGTGCAACCCAGAACAGTCTTAGCAGGCAATGAAGTGAAATAGCTAATATGAAGAGAGACCCAGATAATCAGAATTTTTAATTCAGATACCTAGAGTTCTTAATAATTCAGTATATCCTGTAACTTTCTGGGAAGCTGATGAGTTAAGGAAAAAGAGACTTGGGATATTAGAACAGATTTATCTTGCCAAAGTATAAAAATTTTAATGAGTGTATTGTTTTAAATTAGTCTCCTCCTTTCTTAACAGGGTTTAGACAATAAAAATAAGAAGGAACTTTCCATTCCAACTTTACATCCCACTGGGTCATATGTGTCTAAGGTAAAAGGCTTCTGTATTCACAGCTATTTGTAAACCCAAAGTGAAGGTTTGTCATTGACCCACATTATATTGACCCTCAATATAAAATGTAGCTGACACCATTAAAATCTTACTAGTTTATTTTATTCCTTTACTTAAATATCATTTATCAAACACCAAACTATATTCTAGACACTGTGCTAGACTTAATACAAAAAATAACTTTATTGGTTTATTCTTGAAAAGGACCCATTTTTTATATTTTACTTTCAAATTTTTTTTAAAAGTTGGATGGTCACAGTGATGAACGCAATTCTACAAAGTCATTAACCCTTGCACTCTAGAAACAAGAAACTAATTAATGAACTCCCTGCATCCCTTAGCTGAGGCATAGGTCAGTATCAGAAAACAGGGCTCAGGATGTCCAGTTCCAGCAGCAAGGTTGTCAAAACCATAGGTAACACCAGGTCACAAACAAAACTTTCGAGATGAGACTGTTTCAAGAAGAAAACAAAAATAATCTGCAACCTCAGCAGCCATCTCAGAAAATTTATTTAAATTCAATAGAATAGTGAGTAAGAAAGAGGAAAGTTCCTAGGATGATAAATATCATTTTGCTGCCAATAGAATCAAACTATATATTAAAGATGATTATACAAAATATTCTAAAAATATTTCCCAAAACATTCAAAGATGTTCTAATGGAAAAAATAATTAGAAGTGGTATATCATTCACAAGAGGAGTCAGAAAAGATTTATGGAAGTCATGAAATATCGGAGCTCCGGAAAAAATATTATAAAAAGGAAAAAATGTAGGCACTGGATATGCATGTAATATCTGATAAGTCTTAAAACTATTAAATGAATTAGCAGTGTAAAAACAGGTTACCTAGCACTTCTCAGACCTTTAAATATATATTGTCTATTTTTCCATTTGAAAAGTTTAGCATATAATTAGTGTCTGACTTAAAAAAAAATTTTTATTGAGATATAATTTATGTACCATAAGATTTACCCTTAATTTTAAGTGTACAGTTCAATGAATTTTAGTACATTTACAGAAATTTGCAACCATCACCACATCTAATTTTAGAATATCCCCATCTCCCTAAAACCTTGTGCCTATTTACTGTCACTAATGGGGTTTTTAATAATCATTTTGGAAACGACATTTAATGTTTTGGTACATTTAATGTTTATCACATAAAAGTTATGATTGGAAAATGAGTTTGATATTTCAATATGACCATCACCATCTAAAATATGCACATTTTGAAAACATCTGGATAATCCTTTACAGAAGTTGGTATGAGAGGTTCAAGGCATGATAAAGCAAAATCTTGGTGTATATTTCATAAAAATTATCACAGTTATCTTTTTTGAGTTACTCAGCTCTGAATTCATCCTTTTTGCCCACTTGGTAAAAGTGGATCTGAGCCTTTTAAATAGTTTTTCTTGCGAGCTGGCACAATATTAAACTTTGTTGGTAGCGGGCACTAGAGAGACATTGAAGAAGGGAAGGGTTTTGCATCCTGATTCTAGCATTATTCACTCACCAGGCTCCTGCAGTATATGGTGACCAGCAACCTCCCTTGGCACCCAGGTGGCCAGCACCATTGCTAAACGCCTCTTGTGAGATACTTCCCTGTGTACAGATTTCGCCAACACTCTAGGGGGCAGATTTCCTGCAAGTTCTGCTGGCATGGCCCCGCAAAGACTTCTCTGCCATCCAGTGAACCAAGGCCATGTGTCTCCAAAATGTGTGGATCTCAGTTCTGGGTGTGAGGGAACAGAGAACTCTTCCTTGGGTGCTTTATCTCAGCATTAGGGATAGTGATTGTATTACATTGTATTCTTTCTGATATTATATTACACATTATATCCTTTATTCTTACATTTTTTTAAAGTTCCCTTAACTTCTTACTAGCCAGTCCCTCATTACTACAATCCCCTGCTATACTTAAAAATTATTTATATTAAACTTTCCCTGCTCAACTACTATTTGGTTCCTCTCCCTGATTAGATGAAGACTGATATAAAAATATACTGTGAGCTCAAAATATCTGCTTTTTAAAAAATCTTTATAATCATTCCTTTATCAAAAGACAGTTTAACATCCACATACTATAGACCAATAAGTGTATCTAATATCTAGAAAGCTATGGCTAAATTTAGGAAGAGAATCTATAGTAATTTTGAAAGGAAAAAGAAAATCATGGGAATTCCCTGGTGGCACAATGGTTAGGAATCTGTCTGCCAATGCAGGGGACATGGGTTCAAGCCCTGGTCCGGGAAGATCTCACATGCCGCGGAGCAACTAAGCCCATGCACCACAACTACTGAGTCCGTGTGCCACAACTACTGAAGCCCATGTGCCTAGATCCTGTGCTCTGCAACAAGAGAAGCCACTGCAATGAGAAGCCCGCGCACCCCAACGAAGAGAAGACCCTGCTCGCCGCAAACTAGAGAAAGCCGGCACACAGCAACAAAGACCCAGTGCAGCCAAAAAAATTTAATAATTAATTAATTTTTAAAAAATCACAATGCTGAGTTGTGATAGACCAAACACTGGACCAGAACTGAAGCGACCTGAGAATCTACTGATAATTTCAGCCACTGTTCTAATTACAGCTATGTAGCAAACAACCCCCAAATTTAGTGGCTTAAAATAACAACCAGTTTTATATATTTCATGATTTTGAGGGTCAGTAATAAGGGCAGGTCTTGCTGACGAATCTTTCTCTTCTGTGTGGTGTTGACAGAGGCCACTTGGTGGTACTCAGTCAGAGCATGGGCTATTCTAGAGAGTCCAAGACAGCTTCATTCACATTTCTGGCACCTTGGAGAGGTGCCTGAAGGTCTGAGCTCAGCTGGGACTGTCAATCAAAATACCTACACATGGGCATTCCAACCTGGTAGGCTCACAATGGTCAAACTCTTTACACGGCTTCTCAGGGCTCCAAGAGTGAGACCTAGTGAATGAGGTGATAGCTGCCTGGCCTTTTAGGATCCAACCTTGGAAGGCACTTAGGTCACTTCTCTGGTTCTGAGGAGTTTCTTGGGAGCTTTGCAGTGCCAAAACCAGGAGTGTCTTGGGAAACCTTAGTGCCATACTATATCAGTTCTGGTGGTCACAGGCCCATCCAGATTCAAGGGGAAGGAACAGAGACTCCACCCCTACAGGGGTCTGTGAAAGAGTGTCAAAAAGAATTGAAACTATGTTTTTATAAACACCCAGCCAGTTAATCTCTCTGTGACTCAATTTCCTTATTTAAAAGAAATAAGAGATCTATAGAAGCGCCTTCTAAGCCTTGATCCACCGCTAAACCTTGATTCTATCAACAGGAGACAGAAAAGACATCAAGAACTATTGTTAGGCTATAACAAACTCACTGTTGGTGCATTTTGCTTGGAAATAGATTACTGGATTCAAAGAGACCCTCACATCACTTTTTTTTAAATTTATTTATTAAATTTCACAATTGTGTGGGTCTTTTAAAAATGAATCTTGCTCAGCAAACCTGAAACTCCTTTAACTAGTAGACTTTTATTTGTTTTCAGTTCTAAGAATTTTTCTTGATTGTATTCTTTCTTCCATCATCTGTCTTCTACCTATCTGGAAGTCTGAGTGAATGCTTACTAAAACTTGTGGGTATATCTTCTGTGTTTCTTAACTATTTTCTCATACTTTCCATGTTTCTGTCTGTATTAGCTTACTAGGACTGCCATAATCAAATACCGCAGACAGGATGACTTAAACTACAGAAATTTATTTTCTCACAATTCTGGAGATTAGAAGTTCAAGATCAAGGTCTCTCTCCTTGGCTTGCAGATGGCTGCCTTCTTGCTGTGTCCTCACATGGCCTTTCCTCTGTTGGCAAGCATCCCTGGTATGTCTTTTTGTGTGTCCAAATTTCTTCTTATTAGAAGGACACCAGTCAGGCTAGGGCCCACAGATATAACCTAATATAACCTCAATTACCTCTTTAAAGGCCCTATCTCCAAACATAGCTACATTCTGAGGTACTAGGGGTTAGGATTTCAACATATGAGTTTGGAGGAAACACAATTCCGCCCAGCACATTGTCATTCTGAGCTGCATTCTGGTAAAGACGGTGGGCTCAGTTTCCCTGTGCACTGACTGGATCATAGCAAATCCATTCTGCTACTTCTCCTATCAAGGATTTTTATTTCAATAATTATAATATTTTATTGACGTACAGTTGATTTACAATATTGTATTTATTTCAGGTGTACAGCATAGTGATTCAGTATTTTTGCAGATTATACTCCATTATAGGTTATTACAAGATAATGGCTATAATTCCCTGTGCTCTACAGTATATCATTGTTGCTTATCTATTTTACACATAGTAGTTTATATCTGTTAATCCCATATCCCTAATTTGTCCCTCCCCTCTTTAATAATCATAATTTTTATTTCTGAAAATCTTAATGTTTCTGTTTCACATCAGCCTATTCTTTCACGAATATTCTCTTGAATATTTCACCATAATATTTTTTTTTCTAGTTTAAATACACGATTCTATTATTTGAGACTTTTCCTCAGGACTTAATTCTTCTGCTTCCTGAATTTTGAACCTATTTTTCAAAATGTTTTCCTTCAAATATCTGGTGCTATCTCACCATCTGGGGAGGAAGAGTATATACCTGGCTTATATTCTGGGTTGGGAGCTCCTCTGGGCATCTGTAAGCTACCTGAGGTGCCACCTGTAAGGACTCCCACTTCAGAGATCCTTATTCAAGGTTTTATTCTAGTAGCAAACGCTACATAAAAGGAAAGGACAGCAGTCGAATCCAGCATATATTTTCCCTCCTCAGTAGACTTTGTGTTACATGGGGTTCCTCTCCAGTTTGAACTCACACGCTAGAGGCCTTCGCTTCAGTTTCTTAAGGAGTTGGACCCTATAGTACAGCTTTTTCAAATGCAGCTTCTCAGGTGCCCTGAGAATTATACTGGGACCCCTATTGAACTTTATACGTGGTAGGTCATTATTGGGATTACTGATATCACCTTTGTAGTAGCTTTCTTCTATCCACTGGTTTCTATCTTCCAGGAATTTCTCAAAATATATGGACCTCTCATGGTAACCCATGTTGTTTTGCAGCCCTCTTAAAAGATGATTTTCTATCATTTCAGTGGAGTTTAGGGTGTAAGGGGAATTACATAGTATGTTTACAGCACTATATTGATAGAACCCCTGCTGAGTTTTAAATTGAAGAAATAAAAGTAATCATGCTCATCTTAAAAAGCTTAAAAAAAAAAAAGGATAGAATACATATTATATGAAGTAAAAAGGCATAAGCTTCCTGTCACTCTCCTCCTAACCACATTCCGTTCTCTGGTAGAAACTTCTCCCAGTAGTTTAGTAGGTGCCTTTCCAGAACTTTCTCCCATGCATTTACAAGTACGTAAATGATATGTAGAGTTTTTTTCCTGCCAAACCTGGAATTGCACTATTACAACTTTTCTGCAATTACTTTTTCACTTAAAAATAAATGATAAACATCTTCTCAGCTCAGTATCTATAAATGATTTCATTCTTTTTCTTTTTATGGCTGCATAATATCTTCAGGATAGAAATACTGTCATTTATTATGTCAGTTCTCCAACTGATGAATTGCATGGACTGAATATTTATGTCCTCCCCCATCCAAATTCATATGTTGAAATCCTAATGCCCAATGTGATGGTATTTGGAGGTGGGATTTTTGGGAGTTGCTTAGGTCAGGAGGGGGAAGCCCTCATGAATGGGTTTAGTGCCCTTATAAGAGACCCCCAAAGAGCCAGCTTGCCCCTTCTGCCATGTGAGGCTACATTAAGAAGATGGCCATCATCAAGGAAGTGCTTCATTGAGGAAGTGGGCTCTCACCACTGGTGACACCTTGATCTTGGATTATTAGTCTCCAGAACTGCAGAATATGAATTTCTCTTGTTTAGAAGCTGCCCAGTCTATGATATTTTGTTATAGAAGCCTGGACAGACTGAATGGATATTTAGGTTGTTTTCAAAAAAGCTTATGTTTTGATATCAACACCTCAAAGAGTTATTAAGTTATTATACAAGTCAGGAGTATCAAGTAACATTTTATATCCCTACAGAAACTATTCTTAAACCGCTAGTAAATATGGAAAATGGAGGCTATTCGAGAAAAAGTCATTTAGTTGTCTCTTTTATGCTTAGGATTCAAATTATGAGACAGAAAAAACTAAGTAACAGCGGCCATGGCTGAGCATGAAAGCAAACGTCTCATCAAATATTTGCTTTACATGGGTCATTTGAAGTTCTATCAACTCTGAGCACATTGCCTTAAACTGCTGAAAATTCAAAAATAGTTGTGCTACTGCTCTCCTTATTGTTCCTCATTCATTCCATATCAGCTTACTTCTATGAGATGTTTTATCCTAATATTTATTTAAACGCTCTCTGTGTGCCAGGCATCGTACTAAACCTTTAACCAGAGTATTTCATTTAACCCATAACCAACCCAGAAAGGTAACTTTATTAGCTGTGTGATCTTGTGCAAGTAATATAACTTCTTTCAGCTTTAGCTTCCTTGTAAATAGAAAAAGGACCATACTCTAGTATTAAATAAGTTAACACACATCAATTGAGATTTTACTATGTGCCAGGCATCCTAACTCAGGCAGAGTTACTTGCAGGATTAAATGAAATAATGAGTGTAACATAATACTTGGTATAAAACAGGCATTCAAATGGTGACTCCTATTATTGTAGCTAGAAAGACACCAAGCTTGAATTTGAACCCAACTCTATATGAGTCCAAAACCAACTGCCACCCCTTTTTCTTGTGAGTCCATGCTGTCTTCCTAAAAACCAACATCATATGACTGTACCTGTACTCCACTGTTCTTTTCACTGGTTTCTGTAATTCAAGCCATACAATTATTCCAAGGTTAAAAAGTTAAGTCTAAACCCACCATGGTTTCTAGTCCAAATAATTTTTTTTTTTTTTTTTTTTTGCGGTACACAGGCCTCTCACTGTTGTTGCCTCTCCCGTTGTGGAGCACAGGCTCCGGACGTGCAGGCTCAGCGGCCATGGCTCACGGGCCCAGACACTCCGCGGCACATGGGATCTTCCCGGACCGGGGCACGAACCCGTGTCCCCTGCATTGGCAGGCAGACTCTCACCCACTGTGCCACCAGGGAAGCCCCCAAATAATTTTTTACTTCTGTGATTTCATTATTTCTTTGCACTGTGTACTACATGATCTAGCTTTCAATAGTTCGTCAGATATTTTTTCTATAGTTCCTTCTTAAATGTACCTTGTGTTTCAAGACTTCAAGTGGACAGATGGTACTTTCTACTTCTTTTATGTTTCTTTTATAGGGTTTAAGCTGTGACTAGACATGTAGTCGATTGTACAATATACAAATGAAACCTGATTTTACAAAATTTGCAAATCAAGAGAAATGGAAGGACAACTACTACGATACATGGATTCACTAGTGAAAGAGGTGAGGGAAGGAAGAGTGAAGAAGGGGTAAAATTTAAGAATATCTAGGCTTTCTGAAGTTGAAAGAGATTAACATCAACGCCCTTGGTGCTACAGTGGTAAAACTGTGAAGGTGAGTGAAAGTCAGCAAGAGTAAACAGCTAACCTAACAGTTCATTCAGGGTTGTAAACAGATTAACTTCACTGTTCAAATGGTAAGCATTTTTCTCTGCTTCCCATAAGCAGCAACGCTACCCATTCTTCCCAAGAATCCTAGAGTTTGTTTATTATTTTTAGCTGATTAATAGATGATTTACGCACTAAGATCCATACCAGAAGAAGTAATAGGGCAATTAAGCCAACCATAGCCAAGCCAAGGTTTTTATTCTCTCCAACAACACCTAACATCTAAAACCTGAAAACTGGAAATATCTATACTATCAGCTTTTCACGTTACATATGTATATGTGTGTGTGTATGTATTTTTTTCTATTTTTATATAATAATCCCTTGACTAATTCTGCCCAAATAAAGTAATGTGGTTACTGGGTAGGAGAGGTCTCTTACAGCAGCAGAGGACTTGGTGATTTGCACTTGGGAGGACGAGCAAGCTGGCTGTGAATGGGGGCAGGCACCATGGAAAGAACACTGAATTCAGAGTTAGAATCCCAAGTTCTTGTCCTAGATGTCACCAATCAGCTGTGGTACCCAGGGCAAGCCACTTACATTTTCTGCTGTGCCCCAGTTTTTCTTGTTATAAACTGGGACAATGAGGCTTGCTCTACTTACCTCATTCGTTTGTGAGGGTCATAAGAGATAATGTGTATGAATGTACTTTGAAAATCTAAAGCCATCTGTAAATGCAATGCATTTTCATTCTATATGTGGACTAGTGAAACCATCAAATAAGCCTGTAGTTGGACGACACTGCATCTTGACTGCTATGGGTCATACAAACAGGTAGAATAAATTTACTAATATTATATACTGAAATCGCATTTCCAGGATGAATTGATAGAGGAGTCAAATCAGTTCTCTACATATGAGCTTAAGAGTATGTTAGAAACTGATATTATAAACTGATAGCTGTGGGGGATGTTGAGATAAAGACAAAATAGCAAATGTGCAATCTAGATCAGTTAGTTTGATATTTGATAAAATAATAGGCTGAATATTTTGCTATAGTAGAAATTCTTTGAAAATCCAACCTGACCAGGTATGGAAGTAAAGATTACATAGTTAGAATCAAATGTTTTTAGCTGGAGAAGACCTTAAACAATATTCTACTCTGACTCCCTTCATTTTGTAGCTGAAAACGTGAAAGCTCAGCTTGCATATATTTTGCCCAAGACCACACTTTTGAGATGGTAGCAAGATTATTCTAATATTCTAGTTACTCAGAGCCATCTTTGAACTGTGGCCTCTCCCGTTGCGGAGCACAGGCTCCGGACGCGCAGGCTCAGCGGCCACGGCTCACGGGCCCAGCGGCTCCGCGGCATGTGGGATCTTCCCGGACCGGGGCACGAGCCCGTGTCCCCTGCATCGGCAGGCGGACTCTCAACCACTGCGCCACCAGGGAAGCCCCTGAAACCGTTTTTTAAGTCCAGAGTGAGAGACTGGCTCACGGTGGTGGCTGAATTAAGAATCTGGGATTTCGGAGATGGGCAAGATGGATAATGCTGGTGGTGCTGGGTCAGGAGACTAAATGAAGTTCACAGACAGCCACGAATAAAGGCAGGTTTGTTGATTGATCCATTCCAATGAAGGAGCAAAAGTAGGTCAAACAAATTCTAAACGCTAATGAAGGGAGACCTTGAACTGGAGACAATGTAAACATAAGGAAAAGATTCCATAAATTAAGACTGGCTAACCACACTGGGCTTGGGAATAATGGCAAGAGAATAATGATACTTCTACTTCTTAGCGCTTAGAGCTCACTTTTATTAAGTGCTATGTGCCAGGCATGGTGCTAGGTGTTTTACATAATTCTCTTTTTAAAATCTCTCACTCTCACAAAATTGAGGTGGGAACCATTATCCCATTTTGGGGAGAAAGAAATGGAGACATAGTAGGAGAGTTGGAGCTTGGCCTGCACAAGTTCGAAGTCCACATGCTCAACCGCTGCGTTCCATGACCTCCAAAGAAGGCAGGAACAGTAAGAGGACTGGATTTAGCAACACCAGTCTTTGATTCATCCACTAGTTGGTAGGGGTGCTGTGTATGACTTCCACAAACTATCAATGAACTTGAATACAATAAACTACCCAAAACCTACATCTAAGCTTTGTTTCAAAATTATAACTTCACATTAGCATCTTGCACTGATTCTGTGTCATTCACTTGCATATGATTTTTCATTTTAGTGTAGATATGATAAAGTAGATGTAGAGAGTCACTGGACATTGGCTTGTAATTAATTCTAGTGGATTGATGTTTATACCAAACGAAAATCAAAATAATCAGGTCATTTCTATACTAGTTAAATATTTATAGAACTATAGAGTCAGAAATCTATCAAATGTTGATATATCTGGTTAGAAGGAGCTATTTCTAGACATTCACCATATTATCAATATCCATTCATTCATTCAATCAACAAATATTTCTTGAGCATCCATTGTGCGCCAAGCTCTGTTATAGACACGAGGTATATCTATTATAAATACCAAAGTCCCTGCTGTCATGGAGTTTACATTCCAGTGAAAATGAGAAATAAGTAAACAGGTAAATAAAAATGATAATTTCAGATAGTAAGAAACACTATGAAGAAAACAGAAGAGGATGATATGAGGGAAAATGATGGGGGCAGGAGGAACTTTAACGCTCTTACTGCCCCCACTCCTTCATTAAAAAATCAATGAAGAACTCCTTTCCTAAATGTAGACTATTCCTCTGGATTGGGTTTAAAATAAGCAGCAAAAATATGCTTGTCTTAAAGGGAATATTAACTAAGAATTTCCCATCTAAAACAGGGCCAGCCCCAGAAAAATCATGTCCCGGTTCTGTGTGATCATGGGACGCACAGGAGAAGGGCTTACTGGGCATCTTCCACTCCATCCCTGGCCATCTTCCACTCCATCCCTGGCCATCTTCCACTCCATCCCTGGCCGTTTGCTGCAACCTCTTTCAGGGTACCACAAAGCTAGGATTCCAATCAGCTGTTTAAGACTGGTGAAATAACTGACTTCTGTGGTCTCCCTAGTTCACAAATAAAAACACGGGACATTGCTTTCCTTTGTTTTATCACAGCCATTGATAAAATTAGGCTAGGTTGATAATACAGACTGGCATTCAAAAGTTATCAGGAAACTCCCGACATTGGCGGGATCATTTTCATAATGTTGCCATTTCACTGCCATAAGCAAAAAGGCTCCAACTGGAAAATAATGCCTGTTCTGCTTTATCATGTAAATGCAAACCATCGCTGAAGTTCAGAAGCATAAAGCTAGGGAAGTGTGGAGCTCTAACCAGATAGATCCATGTGTCTCTATGGTTAATACAGAAATGATGAACGCAAACTTTATGACTTCAAGATAAGCTGCAATAAAAATTTGGCTCAAGATATGGTTTTCATGAAAAAAAAATTCTTTTAAAAAATCCACAGTTTGGGGGAATAGGACTGGGAGGGGGAAAGAGATTGTGAGGTAGAAAGAAGGGAGAATTGTGAAGAGGAAGGAGAAAGTGCAAAAAAAAAAGTGGACTGTTAGGAAGAAACACTGATGTTCAACCTGGGCCTTGACCATGTACACATACATCTCTTACAATAAGAAGCCTCTGTATCAACTTGTGGTTGCCAAGGGGGAAGGTGGTGGGGGAGGGATGGACTGGGAGTCTGGGATTAGCAGATGCAAACTATTATATATAGGATGGATAAACAACCAGGTCCTTCTGTATAGCATAGGGAACTATATTCAATATCCTATGATAAACCATAATGGAAAAGAATACAAAAAAAAGAATATACATACATACATATATATATATATATACATATATATATATATATATATGTAAAACTGACTCACTTTGCTGTACAGCAGAAATTAACACAACATTGAAAATCAACTCTACTTCAACAAATTAAAAAAAAAAAAAAAAGAAGTCTCTGTATCAGATTTACATGGAAGTCCTGACAGGTACAACAGTCTTTCAATGGAAGCTGCTCCTTATAATCACAGAAACAGAACCAGCAAAAAGAGCCCACTTTGAAAGATTTCATTTGGTTTGAGGCAAAATCACATAGGCTCAGTCAGGGGAGCTGTCCCCAGTGTTTTCCTCAGAACCAGCACAAGGACTATATTCCTTTCAGTTGGTCCTGAGTCCCTGTGGGATACAGGCACCATCAAATGCAGACTGACATCTATTTGTAGCACAACTAAAGGAGGTAGTTTCATTCTGAATTATTTATCATGGCAACATTTTGCACATATTAATCATGCCCAGCTTTATTAGATTAGGCCAACTGAAGAAATATATACACCTGCCTGTCATGTAAAGCCCTTCATCTTGGGGAGCAGACACCCCAGGGGGACATCGCAGGAGGTAAATTGAATACTGAGTGGTTTATCTTGTGGTGGGGCCTGAATTGGAAATTGAAATTCCTGCATGGACATCGAATTTCACATCAGAAATGAGAACCTGGCTCATCTCTCTCGGTTACCTAGGTACTAATCACTCTAGAAACTTAGATTTACATGACTATAGCTGTTCCATGCCCTTTATGTTGGAGCTGGGCCCTTTGTGATAATGTTCCTCAGGCTCTTTGAGTTCCTCAGATGAAAGGCATTCTACAAACACAAACTATCACTTGCCTAAATCAGCCAAGTAGCTTGATATTATTTCTCTCCATCTTCGGGTTTGTCAGAACAGGACAGGAGAAAGCAAATGGGACACAGGGAGATGAAAGGATGGAGATTAATAGGCAACTGCTTTTTAATCAGATAAGGCATGAGGATGCACAGCTGATAGGCCCGATTTCTATTATGAGAAAAAAAATACACCCAGGCTTGTTCTCATTGTACGCAAAATCTCAGAGGAAAATCACTTTCATAAAAACAGGCTGTATCTCAAATGCTTTTCCTAAATCAAGTTCAGGAAAAAAAAAAAAAAATCACTTCATGCCACGTACGAGAC
>NW_020174442.1:3798215-3918360 GCF_003031525.2 Neophocaena asiaeorientalis asiaeorientalis | reverse complement strand
CTTTTTAACCTTGTTAAAGAAAGAAACTGCATCTGAAAAGAAAAACACGAAGAGGAGACCCAGTGCCATTACTTTGGAGAGCTGAGAGGTGGAGAATGAAAAAGCCATTGGTCTCAGTTTTACTGCCACAATGGCCTTTTATGAGAGGGATTAGACACGCCAGGAGCTGGCGAAGCATTCACTGGTGCCCGACGACAATCTGGAAGGACGATAAAAATCAGTTTGTCGTAAGGTTAAATCACCAAAGACTTCCTAGATTGGCTTTTCAGATTGTTTTCCCTTTGGAAAGAAGATGAAAAAAAGAAAGAAATATGGGCGAAAAGCTGATTTTTTTTTTCTTTCCCTTTTTTTCCCCCTCAGTGCAAGATGTAGCATTCAGAAAACATGTTGAGCGAGCTGAAGCATTAAAAAGATCAGTCTTTGGCTGGTGAATGAAAGGCTGTTGTGTGTGTGACTCACATACTAAATGGAAACCTGCCTTCAAAGCCTATTTTACTGCCTAATTATATATACACAAAATGTAGCTGTCTGTTTCAATCAAATCATAGGAAAAGGAATAAAACTCCTCTAAAGATGCAATTTTCATGGTTTGTCATAACCTTAGAAACACTGCTAATGCAAAAGAAGGAAGTACAGCTGCATGGTCCAGATAAGACTCCAGTAATTGTTTTTCTTTTAATTATTACTTTATAAAGACATTATACCTCCTACTCCGAAGAAGGAAAATTAGTGTCCTCTGTCTCCTCTTTTTTTCCCCTCCTACCCATTTTCACACCAAGCTTGTTGATACGCATTTCAGCTGTGGCTAGAAGCCAACGTAGCTATGGAAATAATATTTAGGTAACCACCATAACTACAGGCTCTCAAAGGGCTCCAGGGAGGATGCCTTTTCCAAATTTATGTTTTGAATTGAGTAGAGCCTTCCAAAGCACAAAATTGAGTGCCAGGGATCAAGATAACACGCTTAGACCCAAACAACTGTGCGTACTTGGCTTTCATGGAAACAATTTCTATTCATAACAGCGAATATATTTATTTTTTAAAATTAGGAATTGCATGAGCATTTCCATTGTTGTCATCCTTGCTGAAGGATGATGTAATAAAATACACAAAGGGCGTTTTGCTCTCTAACATTTTATATGTACAGATCTTTTTTGTACGATAACCCGAAACTGTAAAGTTTAATACGCCATTACTAATTTACATATTTTCATAGATTCAAATCATTAAAATGCAATGATATTTTAATGGCTTAATATATATCTAATTGTGGATTAAAACTTTTTAACACTGGAGACGGTGCGGAACATACTACCAAGGGGTTCCAAGTACCTAATTCAGAAAGCATTGGTAGCTACTAACATTTCTGAGGGAAACATAAAGTTACTAACATTTCTGCGGGAAACATAAAGTTTATCACTGGATGAGTAAATTGATTATCTTGTAATGTGCTTGTTTTTAAAAAGTCATCAATTTAACTACACCTACCACTCTTCTCCTTAATCTCTTCCAGCCTACTCCCAGTTCTGTCTCTAGCCCTATTAAATTTGAAACCTGCTGTATCAATCCATAGAGTAAACAACTTGATGAAGAATTCTATGATAATTAACTGGAATGATCATTAAGCTACTCTCAATGACTCTGAAAAATCCTGGGGCATGAGAAGTATGGAGAAAATCAGAAACAGGCAAGAACTAAATAAGGCTTACGTCTAGAAATCACTGCCTACATTCCAAATTCCAAAATGGGATTTGTGATCTATTGAAAACAAATGTGCATACGTGTTCATAGCAGCACTATTCACAATAGCCAAAAAGTGGAAACAACCCAAACGTTCATCAACAGATAAATGGGTAAACAAATACACACACATACACTCATACACAGGAATATTATTCAGCTATAATAAAGAACAAAGTACTGATATATGTTACAATGTGGATGAACCTTGAAAACATGCTAAGTGGAAGAAGCTAGACATAAAAGGTCACATAATTTATGCCTCCATGTATATGAAATATCCAGAAGAGGTAAATGCACAGACTCAGAAATCAAATTGGCGGTTTTAAGGGGTTGAGGGTTGGGGGTTGGAGAGAATGGATAGTCATACTGTCATATCTCTAGTTTTCTTTTCCATTGTCACTTCTCTCTTCTGCCTCCTTCTTCCACTTTTAAGGACCCTTGTAATTATACTGGGTCCACCCAAATAATCCAGGACAGTCTTCCCATCTCTAGGTCCTTAATCTTAACTAGATCTGCAGAGTTCCTTTTTCCATGTAAGGTAACACATGCTCAGGTTCTAGGAATTAGTATGTGGACATCTTTGGGAGGGCCATAATTCTTTCCACCACAGGGATAATTGGGAAAGGACTAGGTTTAAGCTGATAAATAAAGATTTAACTTTGAGATGATCGAGAGACATCCAATGCGGATGATGGATCTTTACTTGTATATATGTCTAAACTTCAGGGGAGAGGTCTTGGCTAGTAGGTATAAATGTGGAAGTCATGGTATTTAAGACCATGGTATAAGGTTTTACTATGGTATTTTCTAGGGCAAGAATGAGACAGGGAAAAGGTCTAAAACCGAGCGCTGAAGCACTCCAGCATTTAGAATTTGGATAGAATAGGGTGAGCCAGCAAAAGAGAAGAAGCAGTCAGGGAATTAGGAGGCAAAGCTTAAAAGAATACGGTATCTTCAAACTAAGAGAAGAAAAGCATTTTAAGAAAGACATTCTTAATGTGGTGAAGAGAGAGAATAAGGGTAGGTCAGAGAAATGACCTTTGTATTTGGCAACAAGAAAACCAATTGGTAAATTTGCTAAAAGATGTTTCTGTGGTATCAGAGTGAACAGGAGGTGAGAACGTGCAGACTGTGAGAGTAGACAGTGTTGTGAGGAAGTCTGGCTATGAAAGGGAAGAGGGGACAGGAGCACCATTTTTGGAGGTCTTAATAAAATCAGGAAAAAGTTTTGTTTTGTTTTTAATGAGATGGGATATATCAGGTTGGTGGTTCTCAAAGTGTGGTCCCCAGACCAGCAGCATCAGCATTAGCTGGGAACTTATTAGAAATGTAAATGATTGCTCGCATGTCAGACCTGTTGAATGAGAAATTCTGGGGGTGAGATGTAGCAATCTGTGTTTTAACAAACCCTTTGGGTGATTCTGACACAAAATCAGATTTGAGAACAAATACTGCAGTGGTAACGGCTATGATCCAATGAAGAAGGAAGACTGCCACTACAGAAGAGAAGGGATGCCTGAAGTCTGTGAGAAGATATGAGGAAATAATAGGAGAAGTCCTAGTAGAAGGATGGAACATCAAGTGAATTAGGGATGTTCTCCCCTGGACACATCCTCTTTTTAAGAAGGAAGGTAAAGAAAATGGAGCCAGTGGCAGGAAAGGCTGCATGTAGATCAGTCAACGAGAAGGTAAAAACAAGCCATGACCAAATCATCTCTTTTTATTTAAAAAAATGGGATTGGTTAAGTAGGTTGGTATAAAAGCGAATGCTACAAACATTGGATACCTTCATTTCAGCAAGACATATGCCAAATTGCTAATGACATGCTCGGAAAGGATAGAGAAATGAAAACTGGAGGATAGGAGAGTTGAGTGGGTGTGTGCTGGTTAAACCTAGAGGAAGATGTCCAGGGGTACAGTAGTGGCAGGTCGCCATATGAGGGCTTCCCTGTCTAACATTTTACCATCTACTTTGCTGAAGACAGAGGAAGTGTGCTTATCAAATTTGAATTTGGTACAAAACCGAGAAGGCAAGCAGATGTATTTGATGACACAGTGTAGATTCAGGACAATCTTGACAAATTAGAATGATGAGCTGGAAACTGAAGATAAAACTGAACAGGGCCAACACTTATGTATTCATGATATTTTAATTATTTTTAGTGACCATTTTGGGATGAGAGAACACTAGGATTTGGACTCATAGTTTGTAAGAGAACACCTTAGGAATTTTAGTTACCTAAAAGTTCCACATGAGCCAAGAAATTCAATCTTAACAAAAGTGAAGTAACCAGATCAAGAGATACTTCTTCCCTTCTCTAATTGTCATTGAACACACAAGGGGGATTGTTTACAGTACCAGAGGACATTGAGGACTAGAGGACATCCTGCATCTTGATATGGGTGAGTGCAGTGAAAAAAGTTTGTAAGTCATGTTTTAGGAGGAATTTTGAAGTGACTTCGACTACATTTAATTAAACAGCAAGCATTTCTTGAGCCAGACAAAGCTCTTCATGCTGGGGACAGAATAGAAAACTGGACAAAATCCTTATTCTGTCTCATGGTACTTATAATCTCATGGATAGATGAAGATAGATGATAAACAAGAAAACAGGGCTTCCCTGGTGGCGCAGTGGTTAAGAATCCGCCTGCCAATGCAGGAGACACGGGTTCGAGCCCTGGTCCGGGAAGATCCCACATGCCACGGAGCAACTAAGCCCGTGTGCCACAACTACTGAGCCTGCGCTCTAGAGCCCGCGAGCCACAACTCCTGAGCCCAGGTGCCACAACTACTGAGCCTGTGTGCCACAACTACTGAAGCCCACGTGCCTGGAGCCCCTGCTCCACAAGAGAAGCCACCGCAATGAGAAGCCTGCGCACCACAACGAAGAGTAGCCCCCTCTCGCCGCAACTAGAGAAAGCCCACGCGCAGCAACAAAGACCCAGTGCAGCCAGAAATAAAATAAATAAAATAAAATAATTTTAAAAAAAAACAAACAAGAAAACAAACAAATGAAGCGGATAATTTTAAACAGTGGTCATTCCCTAAACAAATTCAGATCATGTCATTCTACTTGTGCACGATGTATCAGTAAGTCTCCATTGCTGGCTGAGATAAATATCAACCAATACCTCAATCAAGCGTTTAGAACCCTCCATAATGAGGGTGGAATTTACCTTATCCCACACTTTTTCCATTTCTATGCCCTAGTGATCTAATTAACAAAGAGGAGGGAATAAGTTTAGTTTTTGCAATAGTGTTATATTCCATATATTATTGTTTCCATTTCATAGAGAAAACAGGGAGTTTGTTTGCGAGGTGGCTACAATAATTCCTCCCATTCCCATACTCATGCTTTTCTGCAAAGTGACTTTGCTTTTCCTCCCAAAATGAGGTAGAGTTTATTTCTCCACTCTTTGAATCTGGGCTTGGCCATGAGACTTTCTTCGGCCAATGGGACATGACAAATGTGAGCAGAGGTCTGAAAGTGTTGCACATGGATTTGCTTTCTTTGGCTTGTGGTTACAACCCCGAGACCACTGCGTGAACAAGCCTAAGCTAGCCTGCTGGAACGGTGATGGGGGCGGAGAACGGCGGTGCCCCAGACAAACATGTAAATGAGACCATCTTAGACCAGGCAGCCCCATTTGAGCCACTGTCTGACTTAGCTAAATGGGTGATCCCATAGAGACCAGAAGAACTGCCCAGTGGAACCAAGTCCAAATTGCTGACTCACACAATAATAACCAAAAAACAGTTATTGTTTCTAGCCTACCAAGTTTTGGACTGCTTTGTTACACAGCAATAAATAAATGATAGCTAGGGAGAGGTTCAGAGGATTGCTCATAACCTCACAGGAAGTAGTGCTGGAGCTGGGATTCCAACTATTAACTGCACTATCTATTCGCTTGCCAGTGTGTACGCTAATTCCCCCAAAGTGTCCCAGGAGAGCCACTGTCAAGGTTAAGCTATACGTGAGTGAAGAATGCATGAGCGCACACTTAGCGATGATCCAAACTTAGGGAGACAGTTCTCTCAGAGGAGCCAGATACGTGGCAATGCAGTTTGCTTGCTAAATAGAGCAATGTCTTATAAAGTCCTTAGCCAAAAAATAGGTTTGCCCTAGATTTGGAAAAAAACTCTGACCCACTTTTTTCAGCCTCTAGAAAATGAAATACCTTTTTTCAGAAGCCTTTTTCCATCCTTTTAAAGACATCTCCAGACAATCATGTAGATCTGAGCTGAAGAGTGGCCCTGGTCCTTTGGCTCTCAGGCAGCTGGGCAGGGTTCCTCTGGGGTAGCTGGAATGGTAGCACAGGGGGGCAAGAAGAATGGTGAGCTCTGTAATCATGATAAGTGTATCCTAAAGAATCACAGGTAATTGTGCATTTGTTTATTTTTGATAGGGATTAAAATAATAAGAGGGAAATTCAAGGGACTGTATGAGGCAGAAGATGCAGAGGCTAAATCCATCTTGGCCTTAAAATTTCATCTGGACCTATAGCTTGTTGAAGAATGGCCATGGAGCCATCAGCACTAATGTCTGATGGAGCTTAGATCCTCTCTGAGAAAGCCAAGGATACCACGTGTTCAGTGCAAGTGTACTGAGGGGTTAGCATGTGCAAAGAACAGTAGGCGTTCAGACAAACAGCAAGCTGAGTATGTGTGTGCTGGGTGTGTAGTGAACCCTGGGCTGGACACAGAAGGCTTGAGTCCTTAGATGAGACTATCTACCCCTCAGTAGGTTTCTGGAGGGTAACCTCATGCCAAAGATTTCAGTAAACCCCACTAGTGTGAACTAGTTTTTCTATCAGCACGAATAAAACCTAACTAGAAAGATAAATCTATTACCCTGGAAATGTTAAAGATATTAAAAAACTAGAAATAGGCTTATAGTTAGACCATTCTCTGATTTGAATTCCACGGAACATTGGAGAAATGGGAAAAGCATGGTCTCTGGGTCAGAGTGAACTGAGATCATATCCTGGCTACAATATCATGTGATGTTGCGACTGTGGGTCTTTGGAAGTAACACAACTGTTATGATTGTGAGCACCGGATAATGTAATGTCTGTTATATGCTTAGTACACTGCCTGGCTCCTTCTGGGTCCAAAATATGTGTCAGTTCCTGAGTATGGTCTAATTTTTTAAAAGATTAACCCAGTATTTACGTATTATTTTTTGAATAGCAGAAATTAAACACTCTTGGGGGAAAGGGAGAGGAACATATTTGAAAGCAAATCTTTATGCTACCACATGGATGAACCTTGAAAATGTTATGTTAAGTGAAATAAGACACAAAAGTACAAATATTGCATGATTCTACTTACACGAAGTACCTAAAACGTCAAACTCATAGAAACAAAGTAGAATAGAGGTTACAGGGGCTGCAGGGAGGAGGGAGAGTTATTGTTTAATGGGTACAGAGTTTCTTCCGGGGATGATGGAAAATTTCTGAAGATAGATAGTGGCGATGGTTGCACAACACTGTGAATGTACTTAATGTCACTAAATGATACAGTTAAAAATGGTTATTAAAATGGTAAATGATGTATATTTTACCACAATAAAAACACATAAAAAAATTTAAGCAAATGTTTGTTAAGCTTTGCATAAATGCTAAGCACTTTCCTATGTGTCACTGAAGATATAAAAAACAAAAAGCCTCCAAATCTAGGAAGATAGTGTCAAGTCAGCTTGGAAGGTTAGCTTTGAATGTTCAATACTTCTTTTTTTTTTTTTTTTAATATTCATTCTCTTTGTCATCATCTCCATAACAGGTTGAATGAGAACTGATGGATTGGAAAGCGGTTGGCTCCACCTCTGATCTTAGAGGTCAAGCTCTGAACGAGGTTGAACTTTATCCATTCTCTCACTGACTGCACTGGGATCCACGTTACCCTAAGCTGGAATACACATGTGGAAGAACGTGGCCACTAGATTGTCTGAAAAGGCATAAAAGTTATATATTATACAAGAGGTAACAGTACTGGTGACTATGTCAAGATTCTTGTAATTGTGACAAGAAAACCCACACAATCTGGTTTATGCAAAAAACAAAAATGAAAACAAAAACAACAACAAAAAACAAGGGAACGTATGGGCTTATGCAACTGACTTATTCCTGTCCTTTTAAGAGGCTTGATCCACTGCTCCCATGACGTCACTAAGGACCCGGGTACTCCCTCCCCCTATCCTGCCCACCATATCGCTGCCTTCTTCAGACTCCACAGGATGGAACTCAGTAACTCCAGGCTCATAGCTCCCACTGGCAAAACACCTGAAGCAATTCCTTATATCTCACACTACATCATCCAGCAGAAAATAGTCTCCCTTGGGGAGCTCTCAGGAAGAGAAAGGGAACTTCTTTTTACTAGAAGTTCCAGCAAACACCTCTTCACATCTCACTGGCTCTGACTGGGTCACATGCCTATCTCTGAGCTAATCACTGTGACCAGGGAGATGTAGGTGCCCACTGGCTTAAGCTGGGGCTGGGATCACTCCAAGGCTACACTATAGCCTATAAAGGATGGCTCCCTCTGGAGTTGTACAGAGCCCAGCCGGCATAGCCAGTCACAACAGCAATCTGAGAATCTATCTCATCTTTTTGCCAAGAGTATTAATTTCTTGAATGCAAGGACCATATTAGCATCCTACATCTACTAGTAGAGTCTGGAACATAATGGCTGCTCAGTAAGTTCTTACTAAATGAATGAATGATTATATGAATGAACAGAAAACTAGTTAGAAGGCATAAACCTCCCCCAAATGGTGTTCCTGAATTCTACATGCAGTACTGATTTTTCCAATGATTTCTTGATACTGGATGATAACGAATTCTTAAATGTTCAATATTAATAAAGGTGAGGCCAAGCACAGATGAATACGATTTCAACCCTTTCCTCTATTAGAAGGCAACAGTTTTGTATTTCATATTTGCTGTATCTATGTTGTTAGGAAAATTTAGTCCTTGAAATACAAAACTCCATGAGCAAAAAGCTCTTACCTGGGCCTTCTCTCCTTACTCAACACGGGCAAGACAGACACCGACTCTAATGCTTTTTTGTGAGAGTAGTAGTTAGACTAGAAACACTAACTTGGTGTGTATTTTTACGATTTAATTTCTCCTTTTTGTGGGAATATAAAATGTATTTTTAAATATAAATAAATTTTTAATGGAAGTGTATGATGGTGACATGGGAAGTATGTAAATCTGTCACATACAATGTAAGAACATATTTAAATATGCATATTATGAACATTTAAAGCTGCGATGGTTCAAAATAATGTAAGCCTCTCATGAAACATTTCTTTTCAAATATGAGCCCACTAGCGTCTTAAATACAGATTGCATTTTATATATATATATATATATATATGCAACCAGTGGTAAAATATTTTTAATCAAATATTTGCTCTTAAATTTTCTCTTAGACATTATTATTCTGTGTACCAAGTTTACTATTTATTTAGAGAAAAACATAAAAATTCCTCAAGCCTCTAATTTTTGTTTCTCAACGTGAAAACTATCACACAACTGAGAAATACTTTCTCCCCCCAGAAACTCTTCCCTAGACTGTCTTTTCTTCTTTTTCTACCTTCTCCCCTTAAACATTCTCGTCTTCCCTGACGACTTAACCTGGTATAAGTTAATGGTCCCCACATCAGTGTATCCAGTCCCAACATCATTCATTAGTGCCGTGTAGTATGTCCAACATCCTAATAGAAATCACCATTTGAATGTTCCCACGACCTCAGGTGCTTTGGTTAGTGGCATTACCACCTGCATATTCAACCCAGCTAGATCCCCTGGCACCATCTTGGATTCTTTTTTCTCCATCATCTATCCTTGGCTCCCTTCAGGAACTCAGGTGAATATTCCTATCACATCTGGTTCCATAATACATGTCTCTCTCCATTCTACGGCCAAACGTAAGCTGTTATCCCTTTCATGGATGACTGAATTCTCCTCCTTTTTGAAAACAATGATTCTAGTTTCTTACCAGTGAAACTGCCATCCAACTTGCCCTCACCCCAAGTTGTATTCAGTTTCTAACTTAATCTGGTTCTTTAAATTTTCCTACTTAGGGGGCTTCCCTGGTGGCGCAGTGGTGAAGAGTCCGCCTGCCAATGCAGGAGACGCGGGTTCGGGCCCTGATCCGGGTGGTTCCCACATGCCGCGGAGCAACTAAGCCCGTGGGCCACAACTACTGAGCCTGTGCTCTAGAGCCCAAGAGCCACAGCTACTGAGCCCACGTGCCACAACTACTGAAGCCCGTGCACCTAGAGCCTGTGTTCCGCAACAAGAGAAGCCACCGCAACGAATAGTAGCCCAGGCTCCCAGGCTCGCCACAACTAGAGAAAAGCCCACATGCAGAAACGAAGACCCAATGCAGCCAAAAATAAATAAATTTATATTAAAAAAAAAATTCCTACTTAAAATTCTTCAAAGGCTTCTCATTGCTTTTAGGATAAAGTACATGTTCAGAGATTTTGCAGTCTGGCTCTAACTTACCGTACAATCTCATTTTCTGCCGCTGCCTTCAGCTCTTGCACAAAAGCCTTCAGCTCCCGTCCCACCAAATCACTAATTAGTTTGGGAACACTCACTAGGTCTCCGCCTGGACTGCTTTGCTCACCTTTCTACCCCTGTAAAGTTAATGTCAGTAAAGTCTTTTCTGACTTCCCATCACAATGAATCACTCCTTCCTCTGTACTCCCACAAAACTCTGCTCAGATTGTACACATCTGGTACCCATCTCCCTGGGTGGATCACGCAGTTCTTGGAGGGAGCAGGAAAGGGAGGACCATGTCTGTTTCATCTTTGCCTGGACAGTTCCTAGCCGGTACCTGGTGGTTAGCGTGTACTAAAAAATTGTTTAGTGAATGAATCTTCATTTTGAATGCTCAGAAAGACCTTAAATTTGACCTATAAGCTTCCAGAGATAGGAAGAAGGATGTCTACAGATTCACAGAGACGGTACTGACCCCATGTAGTAAAAGCTAGCATACTGTAAAGTCAAACTGCCGCAGAGTTAGCCCATTTCGCCACAGTCATTTCTCTGTCTTTTAAGAAATGTCTAATTTGAGATCCCTTTCACGTGCTTCCCTTCTAAGGTTTAATGTACGTAATTAATCTTGACTTGCCTTAATACTGCTAGGAATGTGGCAATGACCTCAGCTAACACTGGCAAAGTGATTAATGTTACATGAACTGGACCTCATTTTTTTTTTTAACTCTAGATTCTGAATAAACACATTCATGCAAGAGTCTGTTGCAGACCTTTGCTCGATAGAAAATGTACCATGATTTCAAGGAGTAATGTTTCAGATGCAATAAACAACCTTAACGGAAACATGGCTCTTGTTAAAGAAAATGCTGTTTCAGGCTAAAGTCCCAGTGATCATAAAAGATATATGATGCAATAAACAAAATGAACCACAGGCAGACAGGTCCATTCGATGACTAACCACTGATTGAATTTTCCAACACTCCTGCACTTTCTGAGAGATAAACTATTCACAAAAGGTCCACCTTAAATATAAGGCTGTCATTTCTTTTTCATGTTTCTGGTGAGGTCCAAGAACAGTGGAGGATCCCCACCCCCACTTCCTTCCTTTTTTTTTTCTTCCCCCTATTGGTTGTTTGTGTTTTTGAACTTTTTATGATGTGGGAAGACTGGCAAACAGTTACTGTGATTGTCAAATGCCTTAAATCAAGAAGAGAAGATGCAATAAAACACAGTTTCCATGGTAACACATTGTAACCTAGTACCTCTGGATTATGAGCCAGCTCACATCTCTGATCACTACTTGTTGACAGGCATAAATTGACCCTAAAAGCATTAATTTTAGAGACAAAACTGGAATGTAGAGCTAAGTTATAATAATGTTTAAACATTTCCAAGGTAGTGGCAGCAAAGCAACACTGGTTATGTCACAATTTAAATAATGTTAATAAACATAATTGTTAATAAGCATAAACACTTGAAAAATCTACAAGCTTTTCTCTAAAGATGGTTTAACACATTTGTATATACTCTTGAGGCTGCAAATGGTAGGTGACGTGTTTTTGGTGGGGTTAAAAGAAATTAAATGGAATGATCCATGGATGTTTTAATGAAAGTATGGTTCCATTATGAAAATGATTCTTAAAAATCTTGATAATAGAGAAGCTCCTAAAACTAGCTTAGGACATAAATATACAATGTTTCTGGATATTTCCCAACAGACATAATTTCTTCTTTTTTTTAATTAGAAGAGACTCAAATAAAATATGAATTATCGTATTAGAATGCTTTCAAATATGCTTTTTTTTACACAATCACTTCCATGTTCTCATTAGAAGCACTCACACTTCTGTCACATTTTAAGGTTTAAAAAAAAAAAGATTGTCTTGTGTATATATGGCTGCCTCTAGCTGGCTTCAGTTATCCATTAACCAATACAATCAACCATCAAAAGACAATTGTTTTCAAGGCTGTTTGTCACACTTCTAAATATATTTTTATGACAATCAAGAACATCTGATATGATATGATTTAACATGATACGACAATAAAGAATTGGTCGATTTTCTCAACATCTAGACTTGATGTAAAAGTCCACTTTATTTCCCCCGGTAACTTCTGAGTTCAACTTCCCCGCTAATAATTTTAAAGTGAGAGTGGAAGAAGCAAGGGAAAGACAGGTGGTCTTTGCTCAAGGCTTGACTTTAACTACCTTGAGCCTCAGGGAGGCAGAGAGTGACCAACAAGCCTTAGTTTCCAATTCTGTACTGCAGGGATTAGACCCCACCCTCCTAAGACTGTTATAAGCATTTACTCAGATGGACGTACATAGGGAGCTTAGAACAGTATTTGGTGCATAGTAAGCCCCTCCCCCATAAAGTAACCTTACCACCACCATCATCATCGTCATCATCATCATCATATCTGCCCCCCTCCCAGTAGCTAGCACTGTACCTCACACCTAGGGGTGCCTAGCAGATGTTTGTTAAATTGAATGAGCCTACTTGTTCAACTGGGTGTTCATTTTATGTTGTCCTTGTTGTTCTGTTTGGTTGGTTTTTGGCCATGCTGCGTGGCATGAGGGATCTTAGTTTCCTAACCAGGGATCAAACCTGTGTCCCGTGCAGTGGAAGCATGGACCACTTAACCACTGGACCACCAGGGAAGTCCCCTCAACTGGGTGTTATAAGAGAATTTACTGTAACTATTTTTGCTAGAATATGCAACATCTCCAGGAAATTTGACTAGTTTCCTTTTATTCATTTGCACCACACCTCACAGAGATTCACAAAACACCTGTGAAGAGAGCTCACAGAGTTAGGCAAGAATCCTGTCTCCCAGTGTTGCTAATCTGTAGGATTAAACCCTTGGGAACACTGCAGGGAATCTGACCCCATGTAACATAGGCTTGTGTTTAACCTATTGACCTGGGAAGGGCATGGATTTAAGAACCCTCCATACTTGCAAGCACTGGCTCAGACATATGCTAGAGACTTTGATTTTCTCTGTTCTTTTCAGCCTAGCTTTTAAAGAATATGACCATTTTAAGAATGAAGAAAGCAATTTGTGACCCTGGATTATATCCACATGGCACTTAAGTTTGTCTAAAAACAATTAAGACCTTGACCTATGCATATCCAGCTCTCAATACTACTTGGCATTCCTTTTTTATCCCTAGTCATTTTCCTTTCACCTTCCCTAATGCATACCTTCAAATGTATCCACCTTTTTAATCTGACCTCTATCTTTTTAAATCATAGCCAGTGTCCTTGTCCTGTAGACACAGGGAGAATAAAGGCCGTCATACAATAGCCTGCTCTCTTTTAACAGCATCCTAAAATACGAGAAGTGCCGAAGTCTTATGCTAGGTACATGCAAAGCCATCAATAAATGTTAGTTCCCTAGTTTAAAGGAAGGAGTTTCCTAGCTTAGAGCAAGATGTTTCCTTGTTTAGAGGAAGAGTGTCCCTCTTTCCTCTTTCTAAAGTTAATCCTTCAACCTATACACTGAGTTGGTTCCTACTATCTCCTCTGAGTCCTGGTTCTCTCTGTTGTCCCTATTTCTCTGTTTTCAGGAGGTTCTCTTTTCTAATTCCTCCTCATGATGGTCTTTCTCCTCCAATCCTCATCTTCCTGCAGTTTCTATTTCAATAAAAACACCATCATTCCATACAGAAATTTAGGGATTAGCTCTGATACACAATTGTCCGTCACTGCTCCTCCTGCCCATATTCAATCCATCTTTGCCAGTTTTCCTCCATTCCCTTCTCTATCTCCTCTGTCATTGCCCTAGTTCAGCCCATCAGTGGATGGGGGTTTGTGGTTGAAAAATGGTGGTACAATGCTGCTTTGGTTTGCGCGTTAGTCTTAATTTAGGATACGTTCTGATAGTTTTGGGCAGTGAATACATTTAGAATATGGGGGTGCAGAGTTGCAAAGGATTCCTTCATAATTCCACTCTCATTTTTTGGATTATTGCTATGACACTCTCACCTTTGGACAAATAGTCTTGGAAAACAGTCCCCCATTATAGGAGCTACATTTCCTCTGTAACAACTGTTTAGTGGACAGCAATGTTCCACTAAAGGAACACTATTTTCTTTATGAGACTGATTATTTCATAGTTCCTTTTGCTTTCTGTGGGTGACAAGGCCCAGGGTGTCATTCTTCAGTCTGGCGGATTTCAATACCAAACACGCTTAACCACCATGGGCTGGCATAGGGAAACATGAGTGGATTAATAGCCAACTCACAGTTGCGGTGTTTCTGGGTGACCTAGAGCAGTGTAACTTCAAATTTGGCACGTTTTTACTCACTCTGGAGCCTTCCTTTATCCCAGGGAAGTAAGTACTCGACCCAAAGGGCAGCAGGCAATAGATGAAAGGAAGCTAAGCCTCACCCAGTCAGGTCAGCCAACTGAGTGCTTCATGCTTCCAAGCTACCTTTAAAAAGCTTCCTAGGTATGTTAAAGCAAAGTCATCTTTTCTCATTGTGTATTACTACACCCTTTTCATTATGTAAGGACTGAAATGCTGATCGTCATGCTGTTGCTTTCTCACATTTTTTCCTAAAAGGACACAGTTTTCCTATTCTGGAGACGTTTGGAAGCTTGCAATAAAGAAAATCAAGGGCCAGGGTATTGTCTAGTTTGCAGGCCAGAGACTCCTGAACTCCAAACTCGCTGTTCTGCTTCCCAGCTCCAACGCCCACTGCTGGCTTCCTAACTTTGACTTGTCCTAGGGAGTATTGAACTGTTGTCCACTGAGCATTCTGGGTAAACCCTACACTTACCTAAAGACAGCACAGGATAAGACATCCCTCCACTCCTTGCATTTAACCTATATTTCTATCTTTGACCTTCCGATGGCTCTGCTACTAGTAACACTGCATTACTCTCATCATTGATTTAAACATTTCTGTGAATCAAAGTTTTCTTTCTGTTTAGAATTCTTTTTTAAAGGACAAGACCTTCCTGTTGTTATTTCCATAGTACCTGGAAAACAGCTGATGCTTATTGAGTGACAGTTGATTTAAATTGCCCTCAATTTATTAACTGACAAGTACATACAAACAGCCAGAATAGAACAGCCACTCAGCACAATGACATCACATTCCTTCTTTGAATGGCACTTAAAAAAAAAAAAAAAAAGAATGTGTAGAACTCAATTTGCAATGTCTTAACCCAGCTTTGGAAAACAGCCCCACCATCGCCACTAGGAAAAAAAAAAAAAAAATGAGATGGTTGAAATTCAGATCCATCCAGATTAGGCAAGAAAAGGAAGGGCTGCTTTGCTTTCTTGCCCTTGTGCTGCCTCTTTTCATCATTAGTAATTCTATCCCTCTCTTAACTGATCCTGCAGGGACATATTATCTCACTAGCAAATGAATGCACTGTGGAAAAACTCCCCAAATGCAAATGAACAGGAAGGACGTGCTGATAGTTAAATTAAAGGAGCTCTCTTTTCCCCCTCCCACTGCCCGTGGATGGAGCAGTTATGGAGATTCTGAATCAATTCCACCTCTACTTATTCAAACTTTGTCAAGATAAACCTTTTATCTCATTGTTCTAACACTACAGAGAGGAGATAATTTACATGACAGTAATTATGTTGCTATATTTAGGAGTGTGTTCTCTGCCCACTTCCGGTAACTTGCTTTTATATAAAACACTGAATGGGCTTTTCAGAACTTGGAAGGTGTGTGTATGATGCTATTTAAAACATGACAGCTAGCAGCGCAATATGGGTAGATTTTGCTCACCTCTGTAGCTCTGGGGGAAGATCACAAGACGAATAATAGCTCTAAAGTTCCTTTTAAACAATGTGTACTACTAGAAGGAAGCTTTTCTAAATTTTATTGGCTTTCTCTTCTCCCCACAAGCAAACGAGTATTTTCATTTTTAATATATTGTATGGAGCTACCAGCAGTTTTTTTTTTTTAATCTGACATTGATTTATTTTTCTTCATCCCTTAGGTTAAAACAATGAAAAGAAAGAAACTAGTCTGTAGGACCAAACACTTTATATGAAACTTTGACTTCAGAGAGGCTCAAGTAGCATTCTTTCATTTGTTTCACGGTGCTGGTTGGTTTAACCTTTTTTGCCTCGTCCAAACACACTGATCTCCCTGCCAGCTGGGAGTCTGCTGGCCCAGCTGCGCTATGTCATGTCAAAAACCCACGGGCCTTCCTTCCTACCTGGTATCCACAGTTCCCAAAGGATTTAGTCAAGATAATACTGCCCCCCATTTTGAGCTGACCTCTGTGTGAGAGTTACCCAGTTTCATTGAATATTAAGAGTGACTCCAGGATAATATCTTGGGAGGTTATAAAGCTTTACTAAATAGAAAGTCTAGTATGCCCTGACCCTAAGCCATCTTTCCTCCATCTAAACTCTCAATCCCTAGTGATTCTTAGCCTTCCTAGAACCACCATGAAGTTGTCCACATTTCATGTCTTCTTTCTCTTTCACATTTCATTTTAGTTGCTGAGCTAAAGTCCTGAAATGGCATTTTCACAAATTCTCCTTTCAGAACTAGAAATAACTATATCTCCTTTAGTCCAGTATATTACAATACAGTATTGGGTTTTTAAAAATAAAACAGAAAAAACTTCAATTTAGGCATTCAATGAATGATTTTCTTTATTTTCAATTTTTGTGTAGGGTGGGGAGCACAGAAGAGAGGGGGGGAAAAAACCCCAATGTGTAACATTGCAGGAACAGTGTATATTTCATGTATGTATTATAATAGAATTAGCATATTTCCTGAAAAATTCCTCAAAACTGTGACCGTGTTAGATTTCCAGTGGAGGTGGGAAATCTATAAAGCGGCAGTGCTTTGGAAATCAAACTTCTTGTTACCTGTATGTACTCCATGTGCGCGTGACTTTGAAATGGTGTTTTTATTAACAAGTAGATCTATCGGGAGGCATCCCTGCTGCCTCTGCCCCAGCTCATTCCTCTCTTCCCTGTTTCCATTCTCTTCATCTTAGTCTTCACTCCCCACTTTTTTTTTTCACTTTTTTTTTCTCATTAAACTTTCTTTGAATGGTTTTCAAAATTCTGTGACAGATTTTTGGTCAAGTTGTTTCCATGAAAAAGTACTGGTTTTTTAAAACGAATACCTTACACACACACAAAAACGGTTCACAAAACATTCTCCTTTCCTCCTGAAGGTTTTACGATGCATTATTATCACTAACTAGTCTTTTACTAATAAACTTAAATGGCCAATTCAGACCACCCATTCTGAGACTGTTCTACCACGATTAAGAGCAGGCTGGCAGGTACTAGGGATGATATTTATTTAGTCTTGAGTCTTCCCGGCAGACTTGGTGACTGAACCAGCTCCAGCCACCTTCTTGTCCACTGCTCTGATGATACCTGTGGCAACCGATTGTGTCTTATCTCACAAACAGCAAAAGGGCCCAGAGGCAGATAGGCAGAGAAGCTATCAACACAGGTGGGCTTGTCAGGAACCACATCAACTCAGCAGCATCACCAGATGGCATGAGTTTGGGCCCAGAACAACAATCAATCTTCTCAGCTCAGCAAACTTGCAAGCAATGTGAGCTGTGTGACGATTCAGCGCAGGGGTGTAGCCAGCCCTGATGTGGCCTGGATACGGTTCAGGATCATCACCCAAGCCATGAAGCCAGCTGCTTCCACTGGTGGGTCATTTTTGCTATTCCACCAGCCACGCTGCCCATGATGAACATCTTTGACAGACACGTTCTTGACACTGAAGTTCACACTGTCCCCGGGAAGAGCTTCACTCAAAGCTTCATGGTGCGTTTCAACAGACTTTACTTCAGTTGCCTGGAGCAAAGATGAACACCATGCTAGGGGTGAGAACACCAGTCTCCACTCGGCTGCCAGGGACAGTGTCAATACTACCAATTTTGTAGATGTGCTGGTGGGGCAGAGGCAAGGGCTTGTCACTTGGACGAGTTGATGGCAGGGTGCGATCCCAAGCCTCAAGCAGCATGGTTCCACTGGCATTGCCATGTTCACAGGTGACTTTCCATCCCTGGAACAAGGCACGTTAACACTTGGCTCCAGCACGCTGTCACCGTTCCAACCAGAAATTGGCACAAATGCTACTGTGTCAGGGTTGAGTCAATTTTCTTAATGTAGGTGCTGACTTCCTTTATGATTTCCTTGTATCACTTTCGGCCACAGAGTAGCTCAGTGGGATCCATTTTGTTAACACCAACAATTCGTTGTTTCACACCCGGTGTGGAAGCCAGAGGGGCATGCTCACGGTCTGCCCGTTCTTGAAGATCCCTGCTTCAAATTCACCAACACCAGGAACAACAATCAGGACAGCACAGTCAGCAGGAGATGTGCCTGAAATCATGTTTTTGATAAAGTCTCTGTGTCTTGGGGCATCAGTGATGGTCATAAAATACTTGCTGGTTTTGAATTTCCATAGGGAGCTATCAGTGGTGACACCAAGCTCACGTTCAGCTTACAGTTTATCAAGACCCAGACCGCCCTGAAGGAGCCCTCTCGCATCTCAGCAGACTCCTTCTCAAATTTTTTGATGGTTCTTGTTAATCCCACCATATTTCTAGGTCAGATGGCTAGCAGTGGTAGACTTGCCCGAATCTAGGTGTCCAGTGATGACCATGTTGATAGGAGTCTATTCCTTTCCCATCTTGGCTTAGATTTAGCAGTGGTTTTCATGACATCTGTGTTCTGGCAGCAAACCCAATGCTTCTTCCCTCTTTTTATTTCTTTAATTCCCATTTTTCTCCTTTGGACTTTGCCTTGCCTTCAGTGTGCACATTGGACCTTAGCCCTCGGTGAACTAACACTTAACAGTTTCATGACCCTTAAACCACATCAAGAAAGTCACAAAAGGCTCCTCAAAGGATCGGGAAGAAATACTGCACCTATAAATACACACAGCCGACTTTCTAGGTCTCCTTCCATCATAACTTCAACTTCAAAAAGCAGTTGAAAAGGCCGTCTAATTGTTTACAACATTTGTTAGAACCCTGGATGCAGTTTGGTTTGGAGGTGTGATTCTGATTTGGAAGTTTCCCAGGTGATTCTTGTCCACACCCAAGTCCCCACTGAGATCCTTCCCCAGATAGCCATTGAAGAACCAGAAATCACAATGAAATGCCATAGTCCATATGAAGCTATTTCCACTGTAGGGAAAAACTGTGCTTCATGGGAAACTATGCATTGTCTGCACACAGCACACCCTTCCTGTTATCTGATTCTAGTCTTCACTGCCCTTGAGCTATTTTACAACTTGTATGTTATAGGTAACTGACAGACATGCAAATGCTTCCCTGTCTGGTAGAGGTTCAATTGATTTCTCTCCACTCCCCCTGGAAAAAAACCCAGTTTTGTTCTATTTGCATTCTCATTTCAATATTTCTGATCTTTAAATGTCTCCTTTCAGATTCTCTTGAACCAGTTATAACATCTGTCGTTTCCGTCTTTGATTAATGAGTAGAATCAAATCTTTAACATATACACATTTTTATATCTGTATGAGCGTCGCGATTTTACCTTTCTATGAAAATTATCTTTTAACACCACTCTCCCCAGCCTGTTCCCACCTCTGATGGTTCGTTCAATGTATAAATCAGGTGATGGTGATTCAGCCTTTGATGGGTATAAATAATTTTATAGGTACAACAGGCCATAATACTTTGGAGGTGGGGTGTCCCAGAAAATCTGGGATGTGTGGTTGCTGAACAATCTTTTTCATAGAACGATATAGCTGGAAAGGGTCTTAGTTCCATCTAGTCTCCTTCACTATAGGAACAAGGCCAACCAAAGCTCAGAAATATGGAGAGTTTTTTCAAAAGTGCACAGATTTTGAGTAGCAACAAAATTGAGTTTGAACCCAAATCTGGCTAATTCCAGACTCCAAAGCCTTTATTACTACAGTCAATCTTCTCTTCCTAAAGTGGGCCTGACAATATGAACCTGAAGCTGACTGTAAGACTTAAAGCCAGAATCTAAATAGAAAACCCTAACGTCAATGCCACAGCAGGCCCTCTGTGCTCTCCCTCAATGCCTGAAATGAAATGACAAAACAAATGGCACCACTCCTGTGTCTGACTGGTCAACCAGTCTCCTTAATTCATAGGCACACTTCACATGTCATTTATTCTCCCACAGTGCTGAAGCACGTAATAAATGCTCGATAAAATTTTGTTGAATAGAACTGATTGGAGTAGAAGTAGCAGAGATGCAAAGGACCCACAGCTGATTTTAAACAAGCAAGCTTTAACTAGAGAGCTCGAAGGAGCCAGCCTGTTGTTTTCATCCCAAGTTGCACCCTAATCCTTCTGTGAACCATACATTCTAAAAATAACCCAACCAGGTTTGTAGTGAATAATTTATCATCTAGAACAATTATTATAACTAAATACCCTGACCCACTTTTTGCTGGTACATTCCGATTGACATAGGAGGACTGTCAGAAACGCTTTGGAGTGAATGACAGCCTATTTTAGGAAATCAGTAGCTGCACTTACATTGGTTGCGCTTCCTTCCCAGGTCAGTTTTCAGTTCGGGTGGATGATGCAGGGCGGTATTAACAAAGGCGCCCTATAGCATGGATGCCTGAGAGCTCTTTAAACTGTGTGCTAACAATATTTTTATATACTCTGTCTTTCCCTCACCTTCCCGCCCCCCGCCCCCCCAAGCTGTTTCCTTAGCTGCCTGAGCTGTTTGGCCCTGTCTGAATTGCTGCTGCTCAAGCCTTTTCTGGCAGGTTGCCCAGGGAGCAGCTCTCCTGTCGATTCTGCCTCTCTCCAGGAGTTGCCTGCCTTCGGTATAATGGGCAACATTGAAAGCCGCAAGGCGTTCGGTCGACAAGGTCAGAGTGCCTTTCATTCCCGCAATAATCAACCAGTGTAGCTCTTCCTCAGACCTGGGGAGAGAGAAGATAGAGGTCAAAAGAGCAATTACATTTCACATTGACTCCAGAAAAGGCTTGGATCACGAGACTAAAAAGCAAAACGGATTCTTGCTTCATTCTGTTCCATTCTCTCTCTGGTCATCTTTGTTATTAACACTAGCCTGAAACCATAACAAGTTTTAGCCTGATGACGTGCAAAGCGCATTTTCCCCCTCCAGATGAGATCTTTCTTCTTAGACATTTAGCACTGTCAGAATATTGCAAAAGAATGCAAATGAGCTGCAGGATCTATAACCAGAGACAGTAAGCAAAGGCCATTAATTATGTTTTTAAAAAATGTTAACCCTAGCAGACTGTATAACAAGCAATTGTGCTAATTTCAATCTGTAATCAGTCCCTACATTAGCATAACTTTATTTATTTAGCATTAAGGCAACAATTTAGAGAATATAATTTAGTTGCAAATGTCAGTAATTTTGCAGTGGCAGACTGTTGTTACAAAGCTACCTCTATTTGACCTTACAGCTGCCAGGACTAATTACTTTAATTGCATTAATTGCACTGACCATTCTGGTGTTTAGTGTATTTGCTGTTTCCCTTTAACCATTGAGCAAATCAACCAGGCTGAATTCTGAGGAAAATGGGCCAATGTTTTCTTCTAAATCTTCTTTGATTCTTTTCTGCCTTTTGAGATGCCAGATGATTCACAGATGATCAGTGCTCTCACTGAGATCAAGAATTTTGAGGAAAGCCCATGAAAGGGAAAAAAAAAAAATCTGTTTCTTCACTGAACTTTATTGCTATTGCTGACTCGATTAAAATACAATCATTTTACTAACTACCAAGAAGCATTTAAAAGAGGGTGTGGCAGGTTGACAGTAAGTTAAAAGTCTCTCATTTCACACTTTGGAATGAAAACATTTCAGGTTATTTTTTCAGATAACTGAGATTACTTTGCTCAACAACTTGGATTGCTAAAATATTCTATTATAAATGATACATATCTATCTGCTTTGCAATAATAATAGGCAACAATAGCCAGTGCCTGCTATTATTCCAGGCACTGTTTTAGACACTTGACATGTATTTATTCATTTAATCCTCTCAAAAATCCTATAAAATACGTATTATTACTGTTGTTGTTGTTATACATAGGAAGTAATGTAATTCATGGCAGAGCCAGGATTCAAATCTAGATATCTGGCTCTGAAGCCTCTGAGCTTGACCTTGAAGCTAGATCCGTTAAGAATTAGATCAAATTCTTCCTACAATTCTGCTACACAAAATTGATAAAACAGCTTTCCTCCTAAGTCCTGGCTTGCTGTCTCTGGTTCCTCATATTTATACGACAGAGCTTCAGTTTGGCAAAATTCCTCTTGGAAGTGAGGCGGCCAGATCTGATTAAAGTCTTAACACTCCCAATGTGTGCAATACTTCTTCAGGCTAAGTTCTACTCATCTCTAAGCTTTCAGCCCCTATATCACGTCCTTGGAGATGCTTTCCTTGACCCCCCCCTCATCTTATTATGAGCTCTGGTGGGACCATGAACGTTTCTTTCTTAGCACTAACATCCTTCAATTCAATATTTAATAACCCCAAATTAACACAACATTGTAAATCAACCAAACTTCATTAAAAATAAAAAAAATTTTTTTAAATAATTAATAACCCAGATACCCTGCCTTTAATAGGGTAAGGAGGAGTGGTACTGTCCATTTTCAGTAGTTTTACTATTAACTATTCAATCCCACAAAAAAGTACAAAAAAATTCACAAAACTCCTGATTCCATTAGGTTTGAGATGTATATTCCAATTAGCTGGTGTCCACAGGATGAGATACATGAATGGCTTCTATCACTTTTTTTTTTTCCAATTCCTCCCCAGCTCCTCAGCAGGTGTGGAGCCCTATTCTGGATTTTCTGATGAGTAATAAACCTTTGGACTTTATCCCTTCCTCCATGTCCCCTTTATATCCAGCTATTATATAACCCATGATTCTGGCAAACCTGGATTCTCCCTGTATTAAACATACCCCAACTTTCTGTGTCCATGACTAGGTTCACATGATTGCTCCCCGCCCACATTCCCCACTCCCCCATCCCATCTGCTTTTTGTTTTCACAGAAGATCTGTGAAATCCTCATACAGCATATCCATATCTTTTCTAGAGCATCTGCAATGGGTTATTCCATCAGTTCTATCTCCTCAGCCCTGACCTCCTTTCTCTGACCCTCTGCTCGGCCTCCCTTCAACCCTTCATCATCTCTTGTAGGGACTGTTGCAGCAGTGGCCCAGCTTCTGGCTGCTCCCAGCTCTGTCCTTTACACAGCTGTGTCCCCTGTGGACAATCATTCAGGAGCTCCCTGCCTGGCATTTAACACATTTTGTTTTCAGTCCTCAGGCACATCTGCCAGGCATCTTTACATTTTGAATCTGAAGGGTGTTCTTCTGGTAGAGAAGACAGAGCAAAACAGGAGCTGAGTAATTTTATTTTCTCTTTGTCTTGTTACCATTACATCACAATCTCTTAGAAATATGACTAAAACTTCCTTGTTCTTCTTTGCTCCCTACACATTGGTAAAAGTCATTCTTTGTTATCTCTTTTTTCCCCTAGCAAAATTGAGCCTATTTTTAACCTTATTCTTTATGACACTACTCTTCTAGGTTTGTGCTATTGTGTTGCTTTTGTTCTTGGCTACAAGTTCTTTAATCTTTCAAACGTGCTTTTAAAAATCTTAGCTCAAAGGAGAGTTCTCTGAGCAACCATATTGGTTTCTGTAGATTTTCTTCCATATTCGGGTTATTTTTATTACATAGCTAGAATTTCATTTTCTACTCCTTATGGACCTATCTACACCCTTTCAGAAAACCCTCTGGTCAAGAGACTGAATGTATATTTTCTTTGAACTTTTTGAAATTTGCTTTTCCATAGTCTTGAATGCATGTCAGATACTGATGAACATTCCTGGCTTTTGCTCATTTGAATTCTGAGAAGCTCTCATTTTCTCCCAAGGTTCTCAGCACTTTGTTCTAAACTTGCCCTATCTTGAAGATCAGAATCAAGTTTAGAGGAACTGTGTCCTTCAGATCCAAGCCGACAATCTACATCTCTTGATCTGCTGAGTTGAAGACCTCTGTCCCTAGAGGCAGAGAAATGCCCAAACTCCACACTGCCTAATAATTTTGATGTATATAAGTAGAATTTTTATCATATCCATTTTATTAAAAAATATAACCTTTATTTCAATATTTTTCCTAGGCAGAGTTTTTTTGTTTGGTTGGTTTTTTGCGGTACGCAGGCCTCTCACTGTTGTGGCTTCTCCCGTTGCGAAGCACAGGCTCCGGATGCGCAGGCTCAGCAGCCATGGCTCCGCGACATGTGGAATCTTCCCGGACCGGGGCACGAACCCGTGTCCCCTGCATTGGCAGGCGGACTCTCAACCACTGTGCCACCAGGGAAGCCCATAGGCAGAGTTTTTTTGTTTCCTTGATTTTTGTTTGTTTGTTTTAGTTTTAAAAGCTATTGGTGAAATTTCTTGTGAAAATAAAAATGAAATAACACCACAGTGATAGTCGCATAATTTGTGATCTTTAAAGGAACTAGTCTTCTTCGCACATAACTGTCAGCTACACATATAAACTTTCTTTGGAAAGTCTCTCCCAGATGTTAATGGAAATACTGATTTCCCCCTTTTTTTTATAGCATCTGTTTACCATGCTACCTCCTCATCTCCATTCTGAGCTATGGTCTCTTAAGTGTCTGTGTCAGAGGCAAATGCCAAAACCAAGGTGACTAAGCTGGTGTCAAGCCAGTTGCAGAAACAGAGAGAAGACTTAACTAATGGCACAGATCTTCTAAGTCAATGGACTCTGTCTCCCCTAATTTCATTATCAATTCACCACAGGAACCTGACAGAGTCAGTATGTTAAGTCGAATTCAAAAGCTCAAAAACGAAAAGGGAAAAAAATCCAATCTCAGAGTCAGGTAGACACATCATATTTCAGAGAAAATCTTTAGTATCGATTTATAGCTGCAGACTCTTGTCCAATGGTTTCCTCTTTAAATTAAGAACACTAATGATTTCCCATCCTGAAATTAATAAGCCAAAAGCCGCACAAATTCAAAAAAGGCACTGACTGTCGTACTTCATCCAGGAAGTGCCAATAAGTGGATGCCCAGCCTGTTCCCTTCAGCGACTGTGGTTGATGACGCACTATAGCATCTTGAGAGTCGCTCGCGTCCTTGGGAGGTGTTCTGGCGTATGCCGAGAGGCCATAAATTTGAGATGGAACATCCTGTTTGTTGAGGCTTCTGTGCATGCAGTCCAACTGCTCTCTGATAAACAGATTTGTTTGGGAGAGAAGTTCCTGCCTAAGTAGTTTGGAGACTTAATTGTGCTCACGGAAAGGCGACACAGACCCCACGTGGAGACAAGCCAGGCAGTCTGGGGCATGTGCAAGGCACAGAATTAGTTCCAGAGGTGGGACAGCCACAGAGACTTGAAACAGAATCGAAACCAGAAAAAAGGAAACAGTTGTTTGTGGGGAACAGGAAATAGATAGTAAGAGGAAATCGACATAGAGTCATTTTTGTACTGAGTATTTTTATTTACCCTGTGCTGTTGTATGCCATCTTTGTAAGCCACGTTAAATTATTTTAAAAATAATGTGGGAGTATGATTGAATAAATGAAGTCTCTTTAGAACATTTTAAGTTAGCTGATTAGGAAAAAAAAAGATTCAGAAACCTTCCCAATGTTCCCTAAAGGAAAAAAAGGGCAGCTTATATTCCTACTTAATTATCTGTTTTTACAAAAGTAAGTTGATTGTATTAAAATACTGGAGTCCTCTGCAACTACCTTGGAATCTCTTCTGGGGGGGTGGTAAGTCTACCGTTTTGATTGGTGCATACATTAGAGATTTACATTTTTAAAATGCACACTCCTACAGCCTTCTGTTATATATCTTTTATGGCCGGACTTCCTTGGTGGCGCAGCGGTTAAGAATCCGCCTGCCAATGCAGGCCACACAGGTTCAAGCCCTGGTCCGGGAAGATCCCACATGCCGTGGAGCAACTAAGCCTGTGCCCCACAACTACTGAGCCTGAGTTCTAGAGCCTGCAAGCCACAACAACTGAGCCCATGTGCCGCAACTACTGAAATCCACGCGCCTAGAGCCCGTGCTCCACAGCAAGAGAAGCCACTGCAGCGAGAAGCCTGAGCACCGCAACAAAGAGTAGCCCCATTCACTGCCACTAGAGAAAGCCCGTGCACAGCAACGAAGACCCAACACAGCCAAAAGTAAACAAAAAAATAAATTTATAAAATATATATATATCTGTTATGGCATTTTTCTTTGTAATGATTCACTCATATGTTGTCTTGCCCACCAGACTGAATTCCTGGTGGGATCACAATGTCTCCAGCACCTACAAGGGTACCTAGAACAGAGACGACATGCAGTAGATACTATCTGGGGATTAATATTAAATAATACAATGTAACTAATTTGTAGGATAGTTACAAGAATTAAATGAGATAACATAAAAATCCAAAACGTGTCTGAATCACAGTAGGAACTCAACAGTTACTTCTCTACCTCCTTCTCTGAACTAAAGGAAAAATATTCTTTAATTTTTAAAGCCGTGTAGAATACTAAATACCAAATTTCACTTAATAAGAAATATGTACTCTGTAGAACTTAGTTAGCTCATGAAAATAATCATATTTAGAAATTTAAGGCCCAGGTAGGTGGATGGGAACAGAAAAACACTGGGAAACAAAATTTGGCTTCTTTCCTCACAATGCTTCATGGGGAAAATGGCCATAGGGAAATGTTGGTCTCCCTTCTCCTACAATCTCTTATCAGTTCCTGGAACTAACCTGGATCTTTTTTCCATCTTGGATGAACCCCCAGGCCCCAAGCCCAGACTATGGTTTGGCCACTTGAAGGGAGAGCTAGAAAATTTGGTGCCAACAGCTCAGATCAATATTTCCTCAGACTGAGTCACTCATTGTTCTGCACGAATCTCATGGCTGAGATGTCTTCTGGACTCTCCTATCCCAGAATAACCTGGCATTTGCATCTTGCAAACAGACAAGCTCTTTGCTCTAAAGTTGGCTGCTGAGGAATAGCTCTACAGGTGTTATAAGGAGAGGAAGGCTTTGTGAAAGAAAGTACAGTATAGATATATGGTGGGGGGTGGGGAGGGAGGCACTGTGCACCTAAAGGGTTTTTAGTCAGTTGTTAAGGACAAGCTATGACTTTGGCCTTCTAGGAAGAATGATTTCCCGTATATGGTAAACCTTGAGATTCACCAGACAAATCTATATGCTGGTTAAAAAATATCCAGTATGAAGCAAAGGTGAAAGAGAGAGTAATTACTGTGTCCACAAGTAGTCTTGTCTATTCTTGTGAAAATGACCATTAGGCTACACTGTATTGCCTTTGTGGTTGGTTTCCATCAGACCGTAACTAGCTACAAAAGAGTGAACAAAGGATGTCCCTTCCTGAAAACAATGTCTATCATTTCAATGATTTCTAAACACCTCTCTCTCTCCATCAACTTTCTAATCTCTTTAAATTGCTAGTGAGAAGGGCTTTAACACATCCAGTTAGTGATTCTTACTTCTTGGGTTGTAATTGGAAGAGGAGCAGTGCCTCTGATCACTTAGAAGAGATTTTGGAAAGAACACCTATAATGAGATTTAAAAATAAACAGCATCTTTTTACTGTGGTCTCTGTCTGCCATTGAGACAGACTTACTGTTGGTGGACTGACTGGTGGGAACAGCATGGAGCTGACTCTACTTATGAGAGATCTGTCTGCTTACTCTTTCAAGAGGGAACTGATCAACTTTCTGTTGAATTCTCCTTTTCTGTGTCACCAAAATTCTCTGGTCATCTACAATTCTTCATTCCAAGAAATGGGGCATATTGGAGACTCTGAGGTCTTTGCAGAAACCAGAAAAGAAATGAGTCTAAGAACGTGAGTCAGGCATCAGCACTGACCTCAGTGTTTTCCTTAAAAGGCAAATGCTCCACTATGACTCTGAAAATAGGGCTCAAAACACTTTTGGCCTCCGGAGTAGCCAATCCAAAGCTTGATATTGGACCATATTGACGAAAAGTTCTCAGCCCCAAGCTGCACCTCAGAAACATCAGGGGCCTTAAAAAAAGAAAAGAGAAAGGAAGAGAATAGTATAATATGATGAAAAAAAGGCAAACCATGCAAAAAAGTGCACTGTGAAATAATGTTCTCTCCCAACCCAGCCTTCAGTTTTCCAGTCTTCAATTCCCTCTCATCCAGGATTAAAAAAGAATAGAGCTGTCCAGTCCTCATACCTACTGAATCAGTATCTCTGGCAGGTGTATGTTTAATAAGCTGCCCAGATGATCCTATTGCTCAGTCAGGTTAAGAACCACTGACCTTGACAGGGTGACAACACTCCCAGGATCTCCCACTATAGTGGGTACATGATATGATGCATGGGCTTGGGAACCGACTGAGTGCAGGGGACTTCAGAATTGGAAATCGCTTCTTGTGTGTTCTTGTTAGGGAGAGGAGGTTTTGCACTACTTGTTTAAGAGGCAGAGCAGTATAGTTCAAACAAAACAACACAATAATAAAGCAAATGTCCTGCCTGGGACTTAAGAAAACGGTCCAGATCTGACTTTGCCAGCAATTCCCTGTGCAACATTGCCCCCAGGTATGAAAACCTGGCTCTCAGAAATTTGTAAATTTCACCTCTCTAATCTTCTATAGTTTGGTGGCCTACCCTGGACCTAGTCATACTTTCTTCTTCCTGATCAATTCCAGTTTTGTTAGAGTATCTAAGCCCCCCCCCTCCCCCAACACAGCTCAAATTCCCCAAGGGAAGCTGACCCCCACACAGCCCAGGGAAGAGCCTGACTGGTAGAGGGATAAGTCCTTGCCTCTTCAGGAATGGGTATGTGACCCAAGTCCAGTTAATCTAAAGTGAAGACAGATTGGTGGGAGGTTTCTGAATTGTGAGAAGCCTTGTAATAGGGGAGAATAAATCTGACTCCATATTAGATCTGTTCCTTTTACTTTAATCTTTGTGCTCACTCATGCTGGCTCTGCACCTTTTGTAAAAGAATGTTGCCTATACCCTGAAATATACAGGATAGCCTATTCTCAAGGCTCTGACCTTTCAGAGTCCATTCATATAGAGGCAAAAAGTTGCAGAACAGAGAATAACATTTGTCTTTTGGAGGTTTACAGGAACATGGTGACCTGACCTAGGTGAACAGCTGTAAGAAAAAACGATTCCGACACTAAGTTTGCAACAACTAACCATGCCCCTCCCTCACCTTGCCTTTAAAAGTCCTTTGCTCAAACCCTTTGGGGAGTTCGAGGATTTTGGGGCATGAGCCACCCAGCCACCATCTCCTTGCATGGCCCTGCAATAAACCTTTCTCTGCTGCAAATTCTGGTTTGGCTTCACTGTGCATTGGGCACAGGAATTTGTGTTTGGTAACAGCCTGTTCCTCTCTCCTACTAACAGTGAACATAGCTCTGATGGCTACTGGGGCCATCCTGTGGACTGAACTCTGGTGATGAGCTCACACTCAGTCTGCAGAGTAGAAAGGCTAGAGAACAGACCCAGTCGATATATTGAACCACAGAATCCAGCAATGCTGAAGCTCTCACTCTATCCAGACTTCCTGATATACGAGCCAATAAATCTATTGTTTAAGCAATGTTGAGCTGAGTTTTCTGTTCCCTGAAGCTGAAATCTTCCTAAATAATCCATCTTCTTTAAGTCTAAATCTCTCACTCAAGGCCTTAACTCATTCCCTGCTCTCAGGTAACTATTATTAACTTCTTGGCCATTTACCTTGTCTTTATATCTTTATGTCTTTATATCTTTTTCAGTTTTATGACCCTTAGATAACTATTGAATCGCCATTTTTACCATTTCTTTCTCTGTCTACTCTTGGCCCATCACAAATTAGCATTTAGGAGCACCGAAGTGTATATATAATATATGTAGCCCAGTTCTTGTTCACAGTATGGGGATACTTTACCCAGTGACAAGTGGAGAGGGAGCTTACGTTCAGACTGTCACCAGCTTTGGAAATCTAGGGGTGTCTGTAGGAGATATTACCAATGTCCCTTTCTAGCTTTCACTAAGAAAAGGACCTTTTGAATCTTAACGTTAAATGAACAAGAAGTAGATTATTCTCTTCATGTGGAATGTAAAGTTTTTTTGTCTATATCTTGGGAAGGTGATTTTATAGGCACTCAGGAGAGAAGAGGAAGGAAGGAAGGAAGGAAGGGAGGGAGGGAAGAAAGAATCAATTTTTTTCTAATCTTATGTCCCAGGATGCTTTCATATATAATTTCAGTTAAATCTTACAACAAGCCTGCAAGGTAGGTTTATCTTCACTTTACATTTAGGGCAACTGAAGCTTAAAGCAGTGATTTTCTCAAGGCCACTCAAGTGCATGTCAGAGCCAGATTCACACCAAGGATCATGCAACTCCAAAGCCATGTATCTTCTACACCTGAAACATTTTTAGCCCTTTATCTATCCCCTCGGAAAGGTTTTTGGACTTTTGCAATCCCCTCAGACCACCTCTTTGCTGAGCAGGTGGTAGGCATCACCTGGGCAGGCTTCTGGCATCTGGCTGTTGGGCTTCCTTCCCTGGGTATTTCCCATGCTTCTCCTAGGGCCCTCAGAAGCCAGCCCTGTGCCCGGCTACCCCTCTCACAGGTGACTGAAGTAAACTCAAGGTCACTGAATAAATGGCGGATAACGAGGCTGCGCTCCCATCACATAGTTCCCTGGCTTGATTCCTCTATGATACTTTGGTGGTCTTGGGGTCACCATTGGTGAAATTATAGTCCTGGCTCTAGCTAGCAACCTGGTCTTGTGGATCACTGCACTGTACTGAATCGTTCACAAATACCTACTACACAGCTTCTATGCTGCATATTTTCTCTCAGGCAATCTGTCCCAGTTCTCAGTGAAGACTGCTACAGCTCCCAGGTACACACATCTATGTACTCGCTCACAAGTCAAGCTTAGAGTATGAGGAATCACCGTGAGCAGAGTGGGGCCGCCCTCTTTTCAGCGTTGTCCCCGGTCATGATGTCAGAGAAGTGATAGTACGGAGAGAGAGTGGATGGGAAGAAATGTTGCAAGAAGGGAAGAAAAAAGAGAGGGAGGGAAGGAGGAAGATCTGGACTGGTTCAACTGATGGTACCGCTGATAAGATTTGTACCAATTCTACCCGCATAGAGATTGCTGTGGCTTAGTGATGTCAGTATCAACACTTCTGAAAACTATATTTAGAGGAGAATAGCTTAAGAAGATCCAGAAATCAACCCAAAGATACTGCCAGAGTTCCTTTTGGTGTTGCAGTGTGGTCATTCTTCTTACTGAAGCAAATAACTGAAGGGAATCCTGATGATCTGGTCTCTTCCCCCAATCCACCATGTCCTGTAATTTGATGGGAAAGGGGGAAGGAAGAACACAGATTCCCACATTTCATGATCGTTTCTTGTATGACAGGAATTTTCATATTTATACTTCATTTGTTCATCACAAATCCTCTTCAGTGAAGGTAGGTGGAAATTATAAGCTCCGTTTTTTACAGCAAAGATAACTGAAGCTTAGAGAATTTGAGTAATGTTCCCTATCATCACTAGCGAGTGACTAAGTAGAGACTAGAACTTGCTCTTATATCAATGCCAGGTTCTTCACATGCATCATCTCATTTAATCTACAGAACATTTGTATGAGGTACGTACTATTCTCTCAGAGTTCTGGAGGCCAGAAGTTCAAAACCAAGGTTTCAGCAGGGTAATGCTCCCTTCAAATGCTCTAGGGGAGAATCCTTCCTTGCCTCTTCTAGCTCATGGTGGCTCCTGGTGTTTCTTGGCTTGTGGTAGCATAACTCCAATCTCTGCCTCTGTCTTCATATGGCCTTCTTCCCTGTGTCTCCTCTTATGTCCCTACAAGAACTCTTTCATTGGATTGAGGGCCTACCCTAATCCAGTAGGATCTCATTTTGATTCTTCCCTTAACTATTTCTGCAAAGACCTTATTTCCAAATAAGATCACATTCTGGGATTCTGGGTGGACATGAATTTTTGAAGGACACTACTCAACCCACTGTAGCAGGTCAGGAAATAGTATGCTTAAGATCACACAGCTATGTGGGCTCAAGATCTAATTACCAGCTATATTTATTTAATACTAAGTCTTGTTTATAAGTTTAGAGCAAACTTTGGGGGCTCACATACTTAAGTGGTGGACTTTGCATGGGGGTCTAGGTCTCATAATAGCAGGTAGAAAGGGAAGCTGGAGAAACAGTTTATTACAATTAATGTGGCTCTGTTTGAGGCCCCCGCCTAATAGGTGTGGTAGTGTAGAAATGATAAAAAACACATGAACATTTTTGGTAAACAACTAGAGCAGAAGAACCTTGTCTTAAGGGCTCTGTTGGCACAGGGGTCATATGGGACAACACATGGTGTGAAGGGTGAGAAGATGGAGTGACAAAGATGACAATGATGAGATACCGTGATGACAGGGAACTCAATGTTGGGACAATGAAGAGAAAGGCTCTCAGGTGTTTACAGGCTTTTTAAATGAGAGTAGGAGATTTTAAGCAAATTAATTAAAACTACACTCTTGCATGTCCTTAAGTGTTTGATAAGGATATCAATAAAGATTAGGAATTACTTTTTTGGGTGTGCCTCTTTAGTTGAGATACATCTGCAAAAGTGGTCTAAGTTTTGGTCATGGATTTATAGACATGATACAAAGATTATATAGAAATTAGGGAAAAATTCTTGACATTGTGCTGGAAGTTTTGTATCTTCTATATATTATCCAAATCTTGGGGGAAAAGAGCATGATTCAAAAATCAGGAGATGAAAAGATCAAGGAAAGGTCAGAAATGGGGGAGGGGTTGGGCACTCAAGTAACCCAGCAAATGAAAAAAGCATAGACAAGAAACGTGATAACATGGAAATCAGATTTACAGTGGTGGGTGAATTAAGTCTAAAATTCAAAAGCAGTCTTTAGACGCTCTTGTGAAACAGGTTTTTTTTTTTTTTTTGACTTCCTCATAAACTTCCTTCTGCTGATAAGCTGCAACATTTTTATTATAGAATTGTTAAGTGCTCCATTTGGGGGCATCCATTGCTAGGCAGGTCATTGAAATCTAACAAAATGAACATTAATACATTTATTTCAAACGAGGAGGACGAGGGCCTTATGGATGTGTCTACATATGAAGCTAAGAGGAGAAATGCGTTTTTCCTTAAGACTGTTGGTCACTTCAACAAAGGAGAAACTAGAATATCAATTAAAAGTCTGATTTCATCTAAGTAACATGAAGGATGAGAATTCATGTAGTCCCTTTTGTACCCCAGCCCTGACTGTGCCCAGCCATTTGCTGGAGACTTTCTAGTGCCTTGAAACATTCTTAGTGTTTTGAGAATGGTGCTGAATTGTTTCCTTCGCAACAGATTTAACAACAAAAAAGGAGCGTTTTCTTTCCTTTTTTTTCTCATTTTCAGACATAATCTTGGCAGAATGTTTAAAAGAAAGATAAACAAAATGTCAGGAACACTTACAAAAGAACACTAAAACAGAGAGGCAAGGGGCGGCAGGAAACAGAATGAATGGATATTGTCATACAGATGGCGGTCACTGCTCAAGTGGCTGATACAGTGATACTGAGTTTTCTCTCATGCGATGATTGACAGTGAACTCATTTCAAATAGCTCTGACAGGGCAGAAGCAGAAAGGAAGCGCCTCTCCTTTTCTTCTCTGCCACAAGGGGTAAGTCATAAAGTCCCTCTCAGTAACACAGAGTCATGTATTTGCGAGGTTAAGAGCGTAAGTGGGAGAATAAATGCTTAGCTTCCCAAATTACCTTGTTCCCTGGGAGGCTTCATCAAAACCTAACAGAATCTGCATGGATGCTCCAAAATCTGCCTGTTCTAAGCACCCACAGATGTTTTCTCTTGGCACCGATAATAAGGATCTAGGATTAAATGTTACCATTTAATAATTAATACCATTCAAACTCTCCCTCCCTTCTGTTTAAAGTTGGCACGAGGGCATAACTGCCGATGTGCTGACATCCTGGAACACCCTTCCTGCTGAGTTCCATGCTATTCAGGATAAAAGTACTTTAATTTCCCAAGACGTAATAATTGTAGTTTTCATAAACTGGGGCCATATGTTGGAATCTGTTCACATACCTGCAGTTACTTACCCTTATATACAAAAATTGGCAAATGATTTCTTTCAAAGAAATTAGGATGTGGATTCTCTAACATTCTCCTGAATATTTTAATTGTGAAATCCCTATGCTTTTATCATACATAAAAGAGCATACTATCACAGAATTATATAAGACAATGCCTGTTTCTGAACATGGAATTATCTTCCTCTTCCTTTAAATCACACTACACATCTAGAAAACGGTAACATTTGGGAAATCTGAGTAAGAGGTATCCAGATAATCTTTGTATTATTCTCTCAACTTTTCTGTCATTCTGAAATTATGTCAACACGAAACATTAAAAAAAAACTTGGAATCGTATCTGCACTAGCTTGATACACTCTTTTTAAATAAGCCGAATCTTCTGTTTTTATCTCCAAAATCACTGACAGAAGTAAATCCATCCTTCTGTATACAGAAAACACTTAGAGTAAAAGTTCTACCCTAATACCTATAGGAACGTAAAGTAACAGATATGTTTGTTGTATAACTAACAAGGTCACAGGCTGTTCAGCTGCTGGAACAAACTCGATTAAGACCGTGATAATCTTCTGAAAGATTGTAATTTATCTCCATTTGAAGGGCATTATCTTAGTTCTTCAGCTATCACAGGGAACAAGGTTAACAAATATTCACTGATGAAATTTTGAAAGCTGTAGTCAGATCTTATTCTCTTAAACCCTTCTAAAGGGCTGTCAAAAGGCAGTGAAATAAAAATTGTCAAATTTGTACACAGACGTACTTCATGGCTGTTATCTGAGAAAGTGCTTTATGACTCATAGTCACTACCTTTACTTAAGCAACTTCTCGTTTGCTTTAGATTGAAGACAATCTGTTCCCATTGCTCACGTGGGAGAGATTACCGCAAAAGGCTCTTGTTTACTTGAAGTAAGAAGCTATGAAACACAAAATCCACCCAGAGGGGATCTGTACTTTCAAAATAGTCTCATACTTTTGCTAACGGTCAGCATTACTGAGAGTCTTCTTACTAAGTACATTCTATTTTAAATGTGGATTTTTGGGCCTATAAATGGCCTTGAATATTTCAAGTGAGTTTTGTTACTAATTTTTAAGGAGGATGGAAGGAAGGAACTAAAATCATTGAGCATCCTCTATGTGCTAGAGGCTCTGCTTGGTAAACAGGTTATTCTCATTGAATTTTCCCAACAACCCCACAAGCTATGTTCTATTTACATCTTACAGATGAGCACATCTAAGCATGGAAAGATAAAGTCCACAGCACCTATTCACGTAGTGAGTCATGGGGAATTGAATCAGGGAAAGATTCACCAAAAGGTCATGTCTTTCTACTACTGTCCATGCCTGCAACTCTTTGTCAGATGTTCTGCCTGATTTTTGCCTGGACATTTGCCCGAGTGATTGATTTTCCCCCCTATGCTGGGGCCAGTTTCTTTGAGGTAGAGTATTGCTATGATGTAGACTTGGAACAGGCCTGAAAATCCTCAATAATACACAGTAATATGGACTCACTTAGTTGCAAGGTGGGGGAAGTGGGATGGGGCAGGCAGAGGGGAGGAGAAACTTCTAGGCCCCTCCCAGTGTCTCAGATATTTAGAAGGCATGGACCCACTGTAACAGAGAAGAACAAACCTGACTCCATATTGCATCTAGTCCTTTAGCCCTAATCTTTGTGCTCTGTTGCCTGTGCTTAGTCATGCTGACTCTGCACCTTTTGTAAAAGAAAGTTGCCTATAGCCTGAAATATACAGGATGTCCCATTCTCAGGCTCTGACCTTTAAAGGTGTAACACTTTTCCATTCATACAGAGACAAAAAGTTGCAGAACAGAAAATAACAATTGTCTTGTTGGAGGTTTATAGGAACATTGGGATCAGACCTACCTGGACAGCTGCAAGAACACAGGATTCTTGCCAGGAGAATTTTACAGCAACCAGCCACACCCCCTCCCCTTTTAGCATGAAAGAAGCCTGAATTCTAAGTTGGGTAAGGCAGTTCTTTGGGACACTAGTCCACCATCTTCTTGGTCCGCTGGCTTTCTGAATAAAGTCACTATTCCTTGTCCCAACACCTCATCTCTCGATTTACTGGCCTGTCGTGTGGCGAGCAGTACGGGCTTGGACTTGATAACACCACTAGCTTTCGGATACTACTTTATGAAACTTAACTTCTTGCCACTATTACACTTGAAGGTGATGATGAGAGAAGTGGGATAAAACAAGGATAGTGCAAGAGAAATCCAACTCAACTTTCTGTAAAAAAAGTGTTGTGTGCACATCTTTTATTTTCACAGTTTCTTAGCTGTCCACAAAAACTACCACATAGTTAGGCCCAGTCCTCTCAGCAGAAGAGAGAGCCCAGGAGTACCTCGCTTTTCTGAGGTATAATTTTAAAAATGAACAATGGCCCAAACAGGCTTAAAAACCTTAAAGTATATTTAGAGACTTACACTGAACACATTTAATGCTTCTACCTTCAAATCATTAAATGCAGACCCTATTTATGGAACTCATCAGGATGAAAAATATTTTCAGTCACGGGTGGTGTGGTCTAGTAACATGACGTAAGCTTAAAGTAATGTGATGGTAATAGTCACACAAGTGTATGCATTTGTCAAAATTCACCAAATGGACACTCAAAAACAGTGATTTTTTTAAAATATAAAAACTATCTCAATAACCCCAACTTTAAAAAACGTTGCCATCTTGTCAGTGTATTCCTGTGACTATATAACCTTATTTGAAGATATCACTAAAAGCTTATGTTTGATTCCTTTGAAGACTGTTAAGTCCAGGCAGGGTCTGATTGTTTCCCTGAAATACAAAGAGTGGGGGTACTCATGTGACTGACTTGGGATGGAAACCCAGTGCCTAGAAGAGCATTAGGCACGTGTCTGGGCCTCATTTGTACCGACTGATAGAATACGTGGAGATCCCCACTAGTCCAGCAGGGCACAGCCCAGATGGCCCTGTTAGCTCTAGGTCTTCTTGGGCCAAAGGCACCCTACAAACCCGGCTGCTTCTCAGGGTCCTAAAGATCTTTACAGGTGTTGGTGGCACTGGTCATGTATTGCTTACTACCAGGATATGATCTAGATTGGACCTTATGGACATTTTAGATCCTCTTTCATCGTGAGAGTAGTCACAGAAATGCTCTAGAAGCTCATCTTCCTGCTGGCTGAGAATTGGGACATAACTTTCACCAAACACAAAATCATGCGTACCTTGAGGCTAGCCTGGAAAAAAATGAGGGGCAAAGTTGATCTACCTGGAAAAGCATGTTTGTTCAATCATTGTTCCTCCTGCTTAGGTAGTGATGGATAATTGCTTTGGGGATTCATTTTGTTTTACTCGCAGAGACATAATTTTACAATTAATTATTCTTCAAAATAAAGCTCAGCTCTTAACAACAATGAAAAAATCTTACTATACCTAAAGTCAAAATTTGACAAAGATAGATAAATCTCCTTTAGACTACAGAAGTATTTATAGGGTCTCCTTCCTAATTATGAATTTATATTACTATGTGAAATTCATTTGAAGAAATAGTTGTATAAAACTAACAGAATATCACAAGCATTATGGATTTCTCCTGCTATTTATATTTCAGTATGTAGATGTAACAATATTATAACTAAATACTTGCACTGTGTATATAAATACGTATCGGTTAAGCTATATCATCACATTTCTCCAGGAAATTGGCTGAAGTCTGTTTTTATCAGTCAACTAAAATTATGTGGGAATATTGCTTCCTTCTATGAAATTTAGCCAACCTTAGAAATACTTTCATAAATGTTAATTGCCCACCAAATTTCTAAAATCCTCTAAAGTCTCACCTCAGTGATTTTGGTACTTTACCTCTGGAAAATATGTCCTGCCCTTTTTATACGTCAGAGAGATATCTGCTCTGAATTGTCTCTTGTTTTAGTCCAGGCATGATGATGGTGCTGGCCTAAGCCAACATATTTACTAATAATTTCTCCAGTGGGATAAATCTTTGGGGCCACCACACAGGCCAGGAGCATTCCAGCCATTGGAACCAATTTTTTCTAAGAACTGATGGTTCAGTTTTTAGGATTTTGGTGAGCTGGTTTTTAATCATAGTCATTCTTAAAAATTAAGTTATGTAAATGTACAATTGAACGAATTATATTTGAACAAAGGTAATACCTCAAAACTTACCACTTGCTTAGTAATGGAAAGAACATGTGCTTTGGATTCAAAAGGAGGATCTGGAGTCTGAACCCAACTGTGTAGGATGACCAACCTCAGGGATTTTCCCGTGATTGTACTGGTTTTATCACTGAAAGTCCTGCATCCCAGGAAACCATTCTGTCCTGGACAAATTGAAACATTTGGTCATGCTACAACTGTGACACTTAATGGTTTTGAAAACTTAGGCTAGTTACTTTGTATCTCTGAACCTCAGTTTTCCCTTATATGGGGGAAAGAAAGCCAATTTTCAGGACTGGTGTCAGGATTAGGGTTATATGGGCACCCCATATAGAAGTGTGCCCATACATGTAGGTAATTAGAACACTGTCTCATGTATGCAATATGCTCAATGTAAGTTTTTATTACTATTCATAATAAAATGCAGAATAAAAGAGGTAAAGAACTCTTTTGTAGGAGTTGAGATTATAACTATAGATTCTAACTGAAGGTTTTAGAATGGTATAATGGAAAAGGCAGTGTCTGACTTTGACCATTAGAAAACAAACTGCCCTTACCCCGTTATCAAACTATATCCTGCATATTCTGATGCTGCTATATTGTTTTCCAGAATTTGATATCCTGATTTTCAGGTCCTCACCAACCTTACCATGAAAACCAGGCTACTCCTTTCCACTTCTGCTCTAACTAGCTCAGGGCCTGCTCTTCTTTAACGCCTGCGGCTGGGCGGGATAAAGCAGGTATTTAAATCCCAGTCTCAGAAAACCGTCAATAAAATGGTGTGTTCAGCTTGTATATCGGTGAAATAAAATTCATTGGGAAAAAGGAAGATGTAATACCTACACTGCAGATTCTCAGTGAGGCTTAAAAGGTATGAAAAGTTCCCAAACATTAGTAGGTACTCAAGAAATGCTAAATAATATTTTCCACTTCTGCTTAGTTGCTTTCCAAAGTCTCAACAGCCAATAAAATGTTATGCATTGAGTATGTTCTTGATACTGTGAAAATGTGAAAGCCTTTCATTTAATAATGTTATTAGGCTAGAGATAAAGGTTCAAAATAACTTAAAGATCTTGAAAAGGAAAGAAACACAATGTTTTGTTCTGGGGGATGAAAAAGTCCACAGAGAGGCTGATTAAAATACCAACAGTGGGCATTTAAAACTATAAATGGAATATAAGTAAAGCATCACTGTTGTTTGAAAGCCTTTTACATATATGGGTTCAGACATAATTTTGAATAGACATTAAAGTAAGACACGTATGCAAATGTCCATCGATCTCACTGCTGGGGAAGTGGCTTCAAAATAAGTCTTATATTGTTTTTAATTTTATTTTATTTATTTTTAAAATTTATTTTATTTATTTATTTTTAAAATTTATTTATTTTATTTATTTATTTTTGGCTGCATTGGGTCTTCATTGCTGTGTGCGGGCTTTCTCTAGTTGTGGCGAGCAGTGGCTACTCTTCATTGCAGTGCGTGGGCTTCTCATCGCGGTGGCTTCTCTTGTTGCAGAGCATGGACTCTAGGCAGGTGGGCTCCAGTAGTTGTGGCTTGTGGACTCAGTAGTTGTGGCACACGGGCTTAGTTGCTCTGCAGCATGTGGGATCTTCCCCAAGCAGGGCTCGAACCCATGTCCCTGCGTTGGCAGGCGGATTCTTAACCACTGCACCACCAGGGAAGCCAAGGCTTATATTGTTCACCTCCTTCCTTCAAGGGAAATTACTCTTAGTATTCTTATTTTGTGCTTGATATTATAAAATTCTGATAACGGATGCTGAAAGTTCACTCCTCCTTTTGGGAAAACTGTGAGAAAACTGAATGACTACTTGCAGAAAAACCTTTGGTGACGAGGTTGCAGATCTGGAATCTTAGCCAGCCTCCAAGATGGCTCCCAATGACGTCTACCTCCTGGTATTAACATCCTTCTGCAGTCTCCTCCTACACTGAATCAGAGCTGCTCTGTGTGGCCAAGAAGTACTGTAAAAGTGTTGGTGGATGATTTCTGAACTTGCATCATGCAAGTAGGATTGCCAGATGACATACAGTATGCCCAGTTAACTTTGAATTTCAGAAACCACCAAAAACAATTTTCATATAAATACGTCCCCAATATTGCATGAGCCATATTAACACGAAATAATTATTTATTGCTTATCTGAAATACAAATTTAACTGGGTGCCCTGTATTCTCACTCGCTGAATCTGGCAACCCTTTTACGAAGGGCAGTTCAGCGTCTATCTTCTTCTCTTGGATAGTTAATCATCTTGTGAGGATGCTCAAGCAGCCTGGTGGGTAGGCCCACGTGGAGAGGAACGGAGACCTCCTACCACCGGTCAGCACCAACTTGCTGCCTGGGTCAGAGAGTCACCTTGGAACCACTTTTATGCTTCAGGTATCTCTTTATGTAACAAAATTTGCCTCACTTCTGATCTGTTTCTGTCTTTAGTGGATACTCTAGACTATGGATTCCATTAAAACAGAGACATACCCATTTCTGACCCTTATTATGTTCAAGTACCCAATATAGCACAGGGCCAGGCACTTGTAGTTTCAGTTTTGTTAAAGGGAGTAAAACGGAGTTCAGAGCCTCACTTTTTTTTTGTGGTACGCGTGCTTCTCACTGTTGTGGCCTCTCCCATTGCAGAGCACAGGCTCCGGACACGCAGGCTCAGCGGCCATGGCTCACGGGCCCAGCCGCTCCGCGGCATGTGGGATATTCCCGGACCGGGGCACGAACCCGTGTCCCCTGCATCGGCAGGCGAACTCTCAACCACTGCGCCACCAGGGAAGCCCAGAGCCTCACTTTTGACATCTGTAGAATGGAATAAAAATGGTGTCCACCATATAGGGTTGGTGCGAAGACTGAATGAGTTAATAGGCTTAGAAATGTGCCTGGTACGTAAGAAGTGCTCAGTACACAAGGGAAGAGTGTTCCTTTATCGCAATGTTTAACTTGTATCATAACTACAGGGAGGACTTGTTAAGATTCTAATTACTGGGACCCAACCTCCTTATTTTCTGATTCAGTGGGTCTGGGTGTGACTAGATGATACTGATGCTGCTAATTTTGGGACTGAGCCACTGCTTTGGCTTAGTGCTTTCAATGACCGTGGCTATACTGGGAGAGTGCCTTCCCACTTCTCTTTATAAATGATTCGTGCTGCCTGGGCACAGACCTCAGCCCAGACAGAGCTGTCAAGAGTATGGAGTCTGATTTCTCTTAACACAAGCAGACACAGACGTCTCTGATTTTTTTCTGGCTGTAATCAATATCTCTAGACCAAGGGATGCTCTATACTAGCAGGAAGTCTGAAACAGGAGAAAGACAGCAGCCTCCGTTCTAAATTCAGAGATGAGTTCTGTTCAAATACTACCATTATTGCTGATTCCTGGACCCTGGTCTCAGTCTGCTTGAAAGCTAAGTGCATACATTCAGCTGAAATCCTCACTGTGCTCCAATGTGGGAAGAAATTTTATAGTAGATAGTGAACAATGCTGCAGTGGATCAGAAACAAACATTTGTTGTTCTCCTAAGTGGCACAGGTTTAAAGCATTAAACAAACAAATCTAAAAGTGTTCCCTGTCATTAAATGCCTTTCTAAGACACAAACTCATCCCCCAAAGCAGTGTAGGGATGGAAAAACTTTTCTTCTCCTCTCTTAGATTTTTTCAGTGGGGCCTGTGAATTAAACTAAAAATGACAGATTAACAGGAGAAAAGGCATACACATTTTGTCAACATATTTTACATGCATGGGGACTTCAAAAGAAAGAAGTAAAAACCCAAAGAGGTGGTTAGACCCAGTGGCTTATGTATCATTTTAACAAAGGACAATAAATTTCAGAGAATGACTAGACAAAGGAGACGAGGGGTACGACGAGGGGTACGGGTTTGGGCTTCTAGGAGCAGTAAATTTGGGGAAGGTGACTAGGAGATGTATGGTAGATAAGGACTGTTCAGTAAGGTTTGTTATGCAGCTCAAGTTGTCTGCAATGATAAGAGTCAGAAATTTTTCATTTAAATACACTGTGAATAGCCACCTTTTAATTATTAAAGTGTTAGAAGTTTTTCAGTTGTATATGGTCAACAAAATTTTCTTAACTTTCATCCTTGGTAATTTACACATCCATCTGCCATTCGTTCAGACAGCATTCATGAAGCAATTTCTCTGCTTTGTGCACACAGTGATTATTTAATAGTGCCTATTTAATCTAAATTATAATGAGTCTGGAGGGGAGGGATAAATTGGGAGATTGGGATTTACATATACATACTACTATATATAAAACAGATAACTAATAAGGATCTACTGTATAGCACAGGGAACTGTACTCGATACTCTGTAATGACCTATATGGGAAAAGAATCTAAAAAAGAGTGGATATATGAATATATATAACTGATTCACTTTGCTGCACAGCAGAAAGTAACACAACATTGTAAATCAACTATACTCCAATAAAAACTTTAAAAAAATAGATTATAATGGATCTTACAAAATACTTTTTATGATCCTCAACTTTCATGTCTCTTGGCTTTAAAAACGCAAGCCTAATTTTTAATGTACTAAATAATGTAAATTTCACTTCCTTTCCATCATTTCTTCAAGAAATGAGGGTTAAAAATGAAAATCTTTGTTCTTAGCAATTACTTACTGTTTGAAGAAAAACAATTAGGACCTTCTACATGGAAAACCAAAAATATATCTAACGAAAATAAAGAGAAGTCTAAATTATGATTTACTGCTTATGAAAATGACTTTGTCTATGAAATGAAGTTTAGTAATCTCAATGAATACAGTAATTTAAGCAAATTTTGCATTAAGCATGAATCATCATAAGAATTTTCTATTGTGACATTGGAAGATTTTAATGGCCATTTGTTTTAAAGCAAGTCTCTGAAAAGAACTGGTCAAATGCCAGAGCTGTTTGTGATGACAAAATGCTCACAATGAATTGTTTTGGAAGAAAACACTAAACACCAGTTTTTGTTTTTGAAACTAGTTTGTGTAAGTACAAGACATATTCCAATATCTGAAAATCATCTTCTCTGACCATAAACTTAAAAAAAACCCAATTTTAACTTTTCTAGTCTGTGCTTTTCAGAGCGTTCTAAATCGTCTACCTACGTTCTTTGTGGCAGCAAAGGGCTGAGTCATGTATTATTACTGCTACTGAAACATCACTCCTTCACATTTCTTATTATGCAAGCGTGCAATGCTTTGTTGATTGGTTTAAGCTTTTTAGTTCTTCACTACGATTGTGACCAGTAAAAAAAAAAATAAGTAAAAAAAAAATATGATTTTTACTTCCCTGGGCTGCACGTTGATTTAACAAAGATAACCTGTGTTAAAATTATAATTGCCTGTGTTTCAAGTAATGTTATGTATAATATGATCACATAAAATCAATGAGAATACAAAGTAATTCTGTCTGATTTCAAAAATGAATAAGATGGCTGCCAATTTTCATATAGCAAAACATGTATCTTTATTTGATTAAATAGTTTTAGAGTTGTATTTATGGATTGAAAGCACAGTAGAAAACCAGGGGAAGGCATAATCATTTATTTTTGAGGGCTTTAATTTTGCTTCTGATTTGTATGCCTTACTCATTTTAGACTTACAACGTGGATGGTCTCAGGACCAAACCCAGGGTCTGATGCTTATACAATTTTGGGAACCCTTTTTAGGACAAAAGTCTAAAAGATAGTTTACTTCTGCAAAATTTACAGAAATAGATGATCTCATGAACTTGATTAGGGCTCCTCACCAAGCCGTGAAAGGGGCCCATTCTATCATGCAAGCGATGAGTTTGAAGTTTAAGCTTCATTCTCTTCACAGTAAATACACCTCTGGACTTACATACACAGCAGAACTGGGACATGAAGTTGAAGTAATCTACCCGTCAAAACCACAATGTGATTGATTTATGTAAGGCTTGTGGAAATCAGTTTTACGTTTCAGTCATATTATGAGAAAAAAAATCATATATCTATATTAATGGACTGGTAAAAGATCTTTGCTAAGCATATGGAGAGAGCTTTGTAGGATCACCACATCACTGATTTGCTTCTACCAGGAGGACTGCTTGGTGACTGACTGTTATCATGATTATTTTTTAAAAAATTAAAACTTAAATAACAGTTAATTTTGGTTTTGTTATATGCACCTCATCTACGATCTTCAAACTTTTTGGTTGTATCACACAGCAAATTACTTTATTTGATTGCATTTATGGACAAATAAGTAATAATACAAGGTAATTTGTATTGTGGGCAGAACAGCAGAGAAAAACCAACGCTTACTATAATCAGAGATTGAAGAAATCCTTAAATCCAGTGTGATGTGGAGATTTCACAGAAATGGTGGAATTGTTTTATGGCTAGGGTAGGCACCTGTTATAAGCAGCAGAAACCATTTCAATACAGATGGGAGCATCAATTTTGGAAATAACAAATAGAAAAGTTCCAATAAAATAGAAGGTTCCTGTAAAGGAGATTCATGGATGACCCTTTGAAGAATTAAATAAAGGTCACATTACTATAAGAAAAGGCTTTGAAAGTCACACTAAAATCTGAGTTTTAAATTAGGAGTTTAAGGGACTTCCCTGGTGGTCCAATGGCTAAGAATCCGCCTGCCATTTCAGGGGACACGGGTTCGATCCCTGGTCCGGGAAGATCCCACATGCCGCGGAGCGACTAAGCCTGTGCACCACAACTACTGAGCCTGTGCTCTAGAGCCTGCAAGCCACAACTCCTGTGCCCCACGTGCCTAGAGTCCATGCTCTGCAACAAGAGAAGCCACTGCAATAAGCCCATGCACTGCAACGATGAGTAGCCCCTGTTCGCCGCAACTAGAGAAAGCCTGCTTGCAGCAGTGAAGACCCAACGCAGCCAAAAATAAGATAAATAAATTTATTGAAAAAAACGATAAGTTTAAGATGAACATATACACACTACTATATATAAAAGAGATAACCAACAAGGACCTATTGTATAGCACAGGGAAATATAATCAATATTTTGTAATAACCTATAAGGGAAAAGAATCTGAAAAAGAGTATATATATATCTGAATCACTATGCTGTGTACCTGAAACTAACATGATATTGTAAATCAACTATACTTCAATGAAAAGAAAAAGGCCCCACTGGTGTGGAAAAAACAGATAAATAATTTTTAACAATAATAATAAAATAAAATCTGAGTTTTTGCGGGCCTCTCACTGCTGTGGCCTCTCCCGTTGAGGAGCACAGGCTCCGGACGCGCAGGCTCAGCGGCCATGGCTCACGGGCCCAGCCGCTCCGCGGCATATGGGATCTTCCCGGACCCGGGCACAAACCCATGTCCCCTGTATTGGCAGACGGACTCTCACCACTGCGCCACCAGGGAAGCCCTAAAATCTGAGTTTTAATGTCAGTGGTTGTCAAAGCTTGAGCTCTAGATCAGCAGGTTATATATGTAAGCTCTCAGGCCCCATCCCAGTCCTACCAGACCTGAAACTCTGGGGAGGGTCCCAACAATCTGCTTTAACAAGCCCTCCCTCCGGGTAGAGAACCAATGCTCTAAATTACCGTAAGCCACGGAAGATTTCCGAAAGGAACGTAATGCTTATAAAGCGGTGTTTCTGAAGATTAAGCTGGCAACTGTGGGTGAGATAGATTGGATAGAGAAAGGATTGGAGGCAGGAAAGTCTGTTTTCTTAACATAATGTCTTAATTAGCATCATATATATAAATTATAATACCTGCTGCTGAATTCCAAAGCTGTTCTTTGTCAGAGTTTTAGCATCTTCATTTTATGGTACAACATATTAAATTGTGGCAATATACCTTAGTGAGCCAGCTTTAAATTATTTAACAATCAATTAAATGCTTTCATTTTATTATCTTGAAGGTTAATTTAATAACTTGTAGCTAGTAACTAGTAGGAGGAAACTCCATCTTTTACACAAAATACAATAAAAATTCAGCAACCTTATAAACACAAATCAGAAAGATAGGAGGACCATTTTTATGTAATGAATTTGGGTGCTTTAAGGGAGTTTTAAAAGATACTCTCCTTCCCTAGACATGATAACTTCAAATAAACATGTGTGAACTCGCAGTATTATAGGATATTTAAGAGAGAGAAGGGGGATGGGGGAGGGGATGGAGAGGAGAGAGCTAATGGTTATTTTGAGTGGTGAATGAGAGAGTAAGGGAGCAGAGGAGTGACAAAAAGAAGAAAAATGCAGCCAGAAAGTATAAAAGAATGTGCCTCAAAAATCACTCAAATCCATCAGCTGTTGGGTCTCAGTGAATCAGCAGAGCAGGACCCAATCTGGCTCTAAGTGCGGGGTAATGAGTACCACCTATGACAGCCCAGCTGCAGAGAACTTACGCTTCTGTGCCTTGGGGCAAAAAATGACTCTAATGCTGCTGGACGGCTGCCCTTTAAGTGTTTTCTTAAGTTTGAAATCTTGGCACTTTTTATATACCCATCCACAGAAAACCTGCTATGTGAGAAACACGCAGAAAATGTACTTATGGAACCCCATGTGTGACGCGATATTGTTTACATAAGGCTTACACAATTTGAGAATAATGCAATTTGACAGAAGAGACAGGTTGATGAAATGCCTGTGGTATCTTTTTTTTTTTTTTTTGGCATTACAGTTGAGTGGGTAGAATATAACCATGGGAAAGCCGAGAGCTGGCCCCGATTCCTGGCTCTGTTACTGACATCCCGTGTGATTCAGGACAAGAGACACGGCTTCAACCCCACGTTCATTATCCAGGAGGACCTGAGGGGAGATGGGTGTAAGGGTTGGTACAGGGCTCCAACATCCTCGTTTTTCATCAGATTAGAAGGTTATCCAGTAGACAACATCCAAGCCACATGTGCCCCTGCCAATCTCCCCTCAGGTCAGGCAGTAAAAAGAGAGCTTTTCATCAAGACCAAACCTTGAATATTGTTAATCTTGGAACTGTGTAGGGCAGCTGGTCATGGAACCAGGGTAGAGGCCTGGGAGAGTGTGATAAGAAAGGTTTGGAAATGGGTCAGACGCAGGCATAAGTGCCCCAAAGCATGAGGCAAGCTGCAAGGGCCTGGAGCCACAGAAGAGACCCAGAATCAGAACACACGTGCGGGTTCCATGCAAAAATCAAAGCAGTGAGATAAATTGTGGAGGTGGTCAGGGGCCAGAGCCCAAGGTAGGGGATGCTACTACTACTCATTCACATATGCCCGGAGCTCAGCATGTGCCAGGCACAGATCTTAGCACCTGGACTGTATTAATTCATCTAATCCTGGCAGCCCACCTAAGGGGTAGTATCTTGTAACGCCCATTTTTAAAAAAATTTATTTATATTTATTTTTATTTATTTATTTTTTGCGGTACGCGGGCCTCTCACTGCTGTGGCCTCTCCCGTTGTGGAGCACAGGCTCCGGACGCGCAGGCTCTGCGGCCATGGCTCACGGGCCCAGCCGCTCCGTGTAACGCCCATTTTACAGATGAGGAAACGGAGGCACACAGAGATATCACTGAGGCACGCAGAGATATCACTAGGCAGAGGCTCAATGGCTGGGCATGCAGGCAAGCTGTCTGCAGGCTTGAATTTCACAGGAATAGAAGAGGAGCAAGAGGTAACATTGTGTATGTAGATCAGAAATAAAGTATCCAGCATAAAGGTTAACTTTCTGTTCCAATCAGATGTCTCCTACATGCTTCCCATCAGAGCGCTAACTAATCACAGAACGGAAAGGCCTACAGCCCAGCAATTTGCCACATCTCGCAACCCTGAGAAAAGCAGCTGCCTGAATCTGTTTTACCACCGCCAGCCTCTTCTGCTGGTCCTGGTGCTCCGCCAGGCCCAGGAGGCAGGGGGTCGGCAGACTCTGTGCCAGGATGGGAGAGTGGGCTCCGTCTGATTGCAAAACCATAGCCTTAACACAAGCTCTTTGTTCACTCAACAGAAAATGAAGTGGAAAGTTTGCAATTATGTAGCTTGTTTGAACCAAGGAGTCATCCAACGTGGTAATTCGACTCTCAGCCGTGAACCAAACTGGGGGAAAGAGATGAAGATGTTCACCGCACAATATAGAGGAAAACATTCACCCTGGCACACATGCACACAACCCTGTTCGAATAAAGTGTAATTGGAAAAAACCTCACTTGGTTAACAGATTTGTTGAGATTCTTTTAAACTGTACTTTAAGAAGAGCACATCAGTGGACAATTTTGAAAAATAACACTATAATACGCTGCAAATTCTCACAACACTTACAGTGATATTACAAGTGAATACATTTTTCTTTTCAGAAAGAATATAACCCACATGGATTATGCCCTGGAACACTCATTTTTCTCTTAACTCCTTCTTCTGAAAAATGTCAATTGCTTTTCATATGAATGTCTTGTTTCTCCTTCCCTACAAGTGGGAAAAGAAATTCCAGAGCTTAAAAGTAAACTTAGAAACCAACAAAAACCTCGAACTTTGGATCAGTCCCTGGAGCATCACGAACTATCACGTAAGCTTTGGTGAGAAGTCCTGAGTTATTAGACACATTAAACCAAGGAATTATAGAAATGAAATGGAGACTTAATTGCATAATTAGAGGTTTTTATTCTACAGATGAGGAAACTACTGCTAAAATGTCTCTCATTAGGTCATTTGCTCACAAAGCTGGGAAGTCACAGAGATGAGTCCATCCTTTCTACCATCCTCTGCTCTTGCTCTGCTACCCACTAGACTGAATTTTTTTTCTGAATATTTCTGAAGTGTTTTTTTTCCTCCCACATATGAAGTAAACACCAGTACTCAGCTTTCCTATTTTAAAATACATGGGAAACAGGACTTCCCTGGTGGTGCGGTGGTTGAGAATCAGCCTGCCAATGCATGGGACACGGGTTCGAGCCCTGGTCCGCAATAAAGCCACCGCAGTGAGAAGCCCACGCACTGCAACAAAGAATAGCTCCCTCCCTGCAAGTAGAGAAAAGCCTGCGTGCAGCAACGAAGACCCAATGCAGCCAAAAATAAATAAATTTATTAAAAAAATAATTTTAAAAGATCTCTTAAGCTAACTTTTAAATTCAGCTTTTCACAATTTGCTAATATAGGGTTAAGCTCTATTAATTCTTTCTTCAGATGTTGAGAACTTATGACATACCTGAACGGTGAATTTGGCATGAAACCAACATTTTACTTTTGTTAGCTCTGCAGAGTCAATATATCATATCCCCAGAAGAGAAGGTTGTGTTCCTCAAACATCATTAACAAAACTGACAGTGAAGCGCTAATTCCAGAACTGTTCCAGTTGTTACTGACGTGTAGAGTGGAAAGGACTGAGCCTGATTGTCAGATGTCAAGCTGGTTTCCACTACTGACAAATAAAAACCTGTACCGTTTGACTTGTAAAGAAGGGCCAACTGGGCTTCCCTGGTGGTGCAGTGGTTGGGAGTCCACCTGCCGATGCAGGAGACCCGGGTTCGTGCCCCGGTCTGGGAGGATCCCACATGCCGCGGAGCAGCAGGGTCCGTGAGCCATGGCCGCTGGGCCTGCGCGTCCGGAGCCTGTGCTCTGCAACGGGAGAGGCCGCGGCAGTGAGAAGCCTGCGTACCAAAAAAGAAGGGCCAACTGATCAGAACAGAGTAGGTTAGGAAAAAGTATTAAGAAACATGATTATGGCACCTTTTCAGAATTTTTTTAATCATAAAAAGGAGAAAACAGACGTCTAAGTAAAAACAAGGATGCTTTAAGGATAAATGAAAAATAAAGGTTTAATTAGTAAGAATTACATTTCAGTCTTCCTTCCTCTTTTACTAAAAGAAATACAATATTCCTCACATTTGTTACACTGCTAAAGACAGTTGAACTTCTTTACGGTCATCTTCTCTGGGTCTGTGGGCATTTCCAGACAGGCATAGATTCCAACTTTATGCTCTGGTTTCAAAGTGAAACAAGTATGTATCCCAATGTTATGGGTTGTCTTCCATGTATGATTTTTTTAAATGTATTTTTAATTAATTAATTTTTGGCTGCGTTGGGTCTTCGTTGCTGCATGCAGGCTTTCTCTAGTTGCAGCGAGCAGGGGCTACTCTTCACTGCGGTGTGCAGGCTTCTCACTGTGGTGGCTTCTCTTATTGCAGAGCACGGGCTCTAGGCACACAGGCTTCAGTAGCTGTAGCTCGCAGGCTAGAGTGCAGGCTCAGTAGTTGTGGCACATGGGCTTAGCTGCTCCACGGCATGTAGGAATCCTCCCAGGCCAGGGCTCGAACCTGTGTCCCCTGCATTAGCAGGTGGATTCTCAACCACTGCACCACCAGGGAAGTCTCCCATGTATGATTTTGATGGCTTCTATAGGTAGACTAAAACATCAATTTTTTAAAAACTTTTTTACAAGTTAATTAATTAATTAATTATGGCTGCAGTGGGTCCTTGTTGCTGTGTGTGGGCTTTCTCATTGCGGTGAGTGGGGCTACTCTTCGTTGCAGTGTGCGGGCTTCTCATTGCGGTGGCTTCTCTTGTTGTGGAGCACGGGCTCTAAGTGCGCAGGCTTCAGTAGTTGTGGCATGCAGGCTCAGTAGTTGTGGCTCGCGGGATCTAGAGTGCAGGCTCGGTAGTTGTGGCGCTTGGGCCTTAGTTGCTCCGCAGCATGTGGGATCTTCCCGGACCAGGGCTCGAGCCTGTGTCCCCTGCATTGGCAGGCAGATTCTTAACTGCTACACCACCAGGGAAGTCCCCATCAATTTTTTTTAAAGAGGCTTTTGGAATTTCTCAATTATGATCTTCCTTTACCTTTCTGAGTGCTTGGCTATAACTGGTGATGCCGGTTGCTTACCTAAGTTCAATGTTCCCACCTTCCTTCCTAATAGAACCCGGATTTTGTTTGGGGAAAAAAAAAATCTGTCCTGTTAGCTTTTGCATAGCAAAGGAAACCATAAACAAGATGAAAAGACAACCCTCAGAATGGGAGAAAATATTTGCAAACGAATCAACGGACAAAGGATTAATCTCCAAAATATATAAACAGCACATGCAGCTCAATATCAAAAAAACAAACTACCCAGTCCAAAAATGGGCAGAAGACCTAAATAGACATTTCTCCAAAGAAGACATACAGATGGCCAAGAAGCACATGAAAAGCTGCTTAACATCACTAAGTATTAGAGAAATGCAAATCAAAACTACAATGAGGTATCACCTCACACCAGTCAGAATGGGCATCATCAGAAAATCTACAAACAATAAATGCTGGAGAGGGTGTGGAGAAAAGGGAACCCTCTTGCACTGTTGGTGGAAATGTAAATTGATACAGCCACTATGGAGAACAGTATGAAGGTTCCTTAAAAAACTAAAAATAGAATTACCATATGACCCAGCAATCCCACTACTGGGCATATACCCAGAGAAAACCATAATTCAAAAAGACACAGGCACCCCAATGTTTATTGCAGCACTATTTACAATAGCCAGGACATGGAAGCAACCTAAATGCCCATCGATAGACGAATGGATAAAGAAGATGTGGTACATATATACAATGGAATATTACTCAGCCATAAAAAGGAACGAAATTGGGTCATTTGTTGAGACGTGGGTGGATCTAGAGACTGTCATACAGAGTGAAGTAAGTCAGAAAGAGGAAAACAAATATCGTATATTAACGCATATATGTGGAACCTAGAAAAATGGTACAGATGAACCAGTTTGCAGAGCATAAATTGAGACATAGATGTAGAGGACACACGTATGGACACCAAGGGGGGAAAACAGCGTGGGGTGGGGGTGTGATGAATTGGGCAATTGGGGTTGACATGTATACACTGATGTGTATAAAACTGATGACTAATAAGAACCTCCTGCATAAAAAAAAAAATATATAATTCAAGTCATCCAAAAAAAAAATTACATCATCTCGGTGTGTAGTACTATATTAGAGATAATAGTTCCCACATCATTAAATATCGCTAGTGATGTAGCTAACATTAAAAATTCTAACAATGTGATTATAGGCTTCCTCAATGAAGAATCCAGCCTGGGATATAAATTCACTGAAATTATGATATGCTCGGGTAGGAGATTTTGCAAGCAAATGAGGCAACAGCTTTTGGAGGCATCTTCAAAAGATAGTACAAAAGGCCGTTGGTGGGGCTTCCCTGGTGGTGCAGTGGTTGAGAATCGGCCTGCTAATGAAGGGGACACGAGTTCAAGCCCTGGTCTGGGAAGATCCCACATGCCACGGAGCAACTCAGCCCGTGAGCCACAACTACTGAGCCTGCGCGTCTGGAGCCTGTGCTCCGCAACAAGAGAGGCCGCGATAGTGAGAGGCCCGCGCACTGCGATGAAGAGTGGCCCCTGCTTGCTGCAACTAGAGAAAGCCCTTGCATAGAAACGAAGACCCAACGCAGCCAAAAGAAATAAATTAATTAATAATTTTTTAAAAAAGAGTAGCTATTATCACCATTGAAGTAAAAACTTCAAAAAAAAAAAAAAGGCCATTGGTGAGAAAGAACACATATTTCAACCCTCTTTGAATCCTGTGTATTCAAATTTTTAAATTAAAATGTATCTTAATGTCAGCATAAAAAAAAATTCTCACTGTGTTCATGTATTCTTTTCTGTAATTCAATTAGCATTCTTGGTAGTAATGCTTTGAACTCTTTTTCTGGTAAATTATCTATTTCTGTTTATTAGTTGTTTTTTTCAGGTGTTTTCCCTTGTTCTTTCATTTGAAATAAATCCCTCTGTCTTCTCAAAAAAAGAAAAAGTGAACAGGCAAGTGATAGATAGGAAAATGTATTCACAAAATATATATCTAACAAAGGACTTCTATCCAGAATTTATAAAGAACTCCTACAAATCAATAACAAAAAAGATTGACAATCCAATACAAAAAGTGGGCAAAGGAACAGATACTTCCTAAAAAGGCAGTCTAAATGACCAATATGTACATGAAAAGGTGCCCAACGTCATTATTAATCAGGAAAATGCAAATTAAACCATAATAATTTACTCAGGAAGGTCAAAGTTACCTACCAGGAAGGCTAAAATAATCTCAAGTGTTGTTGAGGATGTGGAATAATGGAGGACTCATATGCTGCTTGTGGGAATTTAAGTCGGTTCAGCTACACTGGAAAACTATACCATACACCTGTACATTTACCTAACCTATCACCCAGTAATTCCACTTCTAGGTATGTACTCAAGAAAAAGGAATGCAGCTGTTCACCAAATGATACATACAAGTATGTTCACAGCAACTTCATGCAGAAAAGCCAGATATTAGAAACAATGAAATAACCACCAACAATAGAATAAATACGTTGTAGCCTATTCATATAATGAATATGAAACAACAATGAGAAGAATGAACTCCTGACATATCCAATAACATGGACAACACTCACAGACAAAATATGGAGCTATAGACACCAGACACAAAAGAGAATATACTATTGATTCCTATTTGTACAATATCAAAAAGGAAAACAAATCCATTGGTCAAAGTAGCTGTTACCTTTGCGGATGAATACACACTGGAAAAGGGGACACAATGGAGATGCTGAAAATGTTTTATCCCTTCTTAGTGATGTTTATAAGTTTGCATATAAAAATTAAAATCCATGCTTCCCCCCCGCCCCGCCAAAAAAAAATCTGTCCTGTTGAAAACTGTTCTCATCAGGCTTTCTTCACCACCCTCCTTACCATCACTCTCACTACTTTTCACCCCACCTCACTTTGTAGCTAAAGGTGGCCACGTGATGGTTTGGGTCACCAGTATGTAAGTGGGGATTGCTGGGTAGAGCTTCTAAGCAAAAACGCTTTAGAAAGGAAGCTGACTCAGCTGGTGGCTGGCCTTGGCTTTCCCCTTCTTGCTGGAAATGGGGTATGAAGTTGGGGTGGAGCAGCCATCTTGGCACCCTTTGAGGGCTCTCCGTGAGGATGTGCTGAAGAGAAATAGAAAAGACCCTGGATCCCTATTGGCTGACTGGGGCCACAATGTCAGCTCTTGACAGCTTACTTCCAGACTTCCGGTTATATTAAAATAATGACAATAGTGGTAATCATGCCATCAATTTGTTTAAGCACTCTCCTCTCAGCTTCCTGTTACTTACAGACAAGCTTACTTCCTACTCATGGGAATATTTTATTTCAAAAAAATTTTTTTATTATTATTTTTTTGCCTCAAATTTACATTTATTCATTGTCAAGATACGTGTACCAAAGCAGTACAAGTGTATCCAAGGTGACTTGAAGCATGATTAACATTTTGGTCAAATCTCAAAGGGAAAAAATTACGTAACAGCTCATCTCTCTTCCCATCCATTCTTTTTTTTAACATCTTTATTGGAGTATAACTGCTTTACAATGGTGTGTTAGTTTCTGCTTTATAACAAAGTGAATCAGCTATACGTATACATATATCCCCATATCTCCTCCCTCTTGCGTCTCCCTCCCACCCTCCCTATCCCACCCTTCTAGCTGGTCATAAAGCACCGAGCTGATCTCCCTGTGCTATGCGGCTGCTTCCCACTAGCTATCTGTTTTACATTTGGTAGTGTGTATATGTCCATGCCACTCTCTCACTTCGTCCCAGCTTACCCTTCCCCCTCCCCGTGTCCGCAAGTCTCTAGTACGTCTGCATCTTTATTCCATGGGAATAGTTTAGAGCAGAAAATTCAAAAGCAAAATACACTAGAGCCTTTAATGAATGGTATTTCCCCAGGCTAACTTGCTTAATTATGAGGATGTTTAGTTAATATACAAATTATGAAGCTTCGAATAATTGGCTTTGATCAGCATCCTCATTATTATCATTAAGGAGGTTTTTATTCAGAACTCATTTGCATGGGACGCTTTCTCAGCTATTTACCTGGTGAATGGTTTTCTGTATTGGAAGCCTGTCTCCAGCTTGGAAATCACCGAGGAGAGTCTGGAGTCTTCAGTACGATTATAGCAAGAGAAGAGTTTTATAAGTGAGTGACTTTCTCAGAGGTGCTGCAGCAAGTTGAAGCTGTCTTCATGAGAGTTGTTACAAATGATCTTTAACTGAGACTAGTTATTTGTGAAAATTTGATATGACTTCGTATCTTTTTATATAAAAGGAAATTCAAAGTTGTCAATTATTATATGGTTTGTAATAATATCGTTCTTATCCCCATTCGTATATACTTTCTTCAGTGGGATAGAAGATGATGGAGTTACAGTGAGCAAGCTGGGAATTTCTTTTCACTCTGGGCATGCCCATGGGTGTTTCACATTGTGAATATCATCTGTTCTATTTCTTGAAGCAAAAAAAAAAAAAAAAAAAGAAGTTGAGAACTGCTTTATACACGAAGAACAAACCCCCCTAATGAGTACCTCTGGCAGCACCCAGACAGCCCATGGGAGAGCTGTTCTAGATATTCTCAACAGGCATGGAGTGTGTTGGGGGGTAATAACCCTTCAGGGATGTATCATTATCTCAAGGGTGAGCGCTTAGAGCTTTTTATGTGTACCAGAAGTGGTATCAAATTAAAAGTTGAGAAAAACTGCTGGAGAGCCTTCATTTAATATGTTTCTCTCAGCCTATGTCCAGTTCAAAAATTGGTAGTAGTGGCCTGAATCTTCACTGAATTGAGAAGTTTTATGAGGCTATGTTCAGGCCCAGTACGGGGTGAATACAGTGATTGTCTCCCTGGCCTTTGGGCATGGCTCCCCATGTCCCATTGGTACCTCCTTACCCTTTTGCTTACTAGGGCATTTAGGTTGAAGTCATTTCCATTAACCTGTGTAAACAGCCTTGGCCAATTCTTCTGCACTGCCAGCACATTTGGGCATTCTGTAAATCTGTATTATCTGGGATTAGTTTCAGCAGCAAATAATAGTGAGCTCTCAAAGGACAGTGGCTTAAACAATACAAAAGTTTAATTCTCTTTTAAGTAAAGTAAATCTGGAAGTAGTGAGTCAAGGACTGGCATGGTTCCTTCTAGTTTTCTGCTCCATTTTCCTTATGAGGGGGTTTACATTTTTTATATTCTGTATAGCAGGATGAGGAAAGACAAAAAAAAGAAAGAAAGAAAGAAAGGTTTAGTCCCTGCCTTGTAAGGAAACTTTCTGTAAATACTATATAACACTTTGGTTTCGTATCATTGGCCAGAACTTCATCACATGGTCACATCTAACTGAAAGGGTGGCAGAAAAACAGAGCCCTCTGTCTGCGTTCTTAGATGCACTCAGATAAAGTCAGGATTCTGTTACTAAATAACTGGAGAATGATTACTGGGAAGCAATAGCTGTTGTTGCCGCCATTTGCAAATAACTGTAATTAACAGTATGGCTATTTGTAAATGCACTGATTTCAACATATGGGCTGTAACCCTTGTCTCATTTAGCACCTGAAATGCTTTCTCCACTTCCAAGGATTTATGGAAGCCAGATGGCGGCCAGTTACCAGCCATAGGGGTTTAAGTTTTCTCCACTGCTTTTGTTTATCTTGATTCTGTAGATGAAAGGGCTCTAATTTATCTTTTTGTTCTCCCAGGCCCCATTCCATTTAGTGGAATTGCTTTTCAGATAGGATACACGTCTTCCTCCCCTGTCATGTTGGATGCCTGCTTATTTCTGACGATTATTAGGGTGCTCTTCACGTGTACACCCCTTTCAGGGGCCCATTCCAGTGGCTTGATCATGACATGTACTAAAGAGCTCTGGTGTTTAGCTAGACAAGGAAAAAAAGTGCCAAACCAGTGAAAAGTAGTTTTCATACCTCCTAGCTGGATAAAGAATACACCTTAGGGGTTATTAGTAGCAATTATTAGGCATAGGTGAACCTCTTGTTGCAGAAGGAGTGATGACGTCCTCTTGGTACTTTCTCAAAGAGCCAGAATTCTAGAGCACCTCCCTATCCAGTGACCCACAGTGGCCCATCAATGAGGAGTCGTAATAGGCTAAACAACTGGACTATTTAATTCCACATTTCCTGGCTTCTAATGGTAGATTTTGGTATTTAAAAGACTTTTTAGCAGTGGTTCTATTCCTCGAAGGGGTAGGATTTTGAGAATAGATTAAGGTTTGAAGGAGTGATAATCCTGAGAATAAAAATAACATGTATACCTATCAAGACAATTAAAAAAATTCTTTTTCTCTGATTCATTCAACCACTGAGAGAGTTGTGGTGGTGTAATTTATTTATTTTTGGACATTTTTAATAGAACAGTACCTTTTTCACTGGGATGGGACTTTAAGAGATTTTGCTATCTTAAAAGATTAGAAGTCTTTTTATTTTGTTGTTAAAATCATGATACTGAAGGCACCATGTTGCCACAAGAGTAGAGACATGTTTTAACAACTGCTCAACAATTCCCACATGGCTCTCTTTGATTCAACTCAATGCAGTTCACTGCAATAAATCAATGGAATTCAATTTAATTAAATACTTACCAGTTCTATGGAGGGGGTAAAAAGACACCATTTTATTTAGGACGTACACATATATGCACCAAGAGAAAAAATATGAGACAGGCTACATCTCAATGCCAAGATGTTCGTAACAGGACATCATTATATCTGTATCATAGTATTTATTTTACTTTCAGTTGGATTTGTGGAAAGGAGTCCCTGAAAGACCCTCAGGAGATTGTACCTGATGGCACATCTATATTCATCATACTCCTTTGCAAAGGTGACAACCTGAGTACAGAGTTATTTACAGAGAAAGAAGTCAGTACACCATCAAAATCTTATTTATGCATGCAGAATACTATATATAAATTAATGTTAATGGTAGTTGTCAGTGGGTTGGGGGATTTTAGTGCTTTTACTTTATCTCTTACACTTTTCTGTATTGTTGGAATTATTTACAACGAATTTGCATTATTTATCTATTATGTAAATGCAATAGATGACATTTTCCATCATTGTTAAAGAAATCTGGGTATTAAATTAATGATGTCTTCGAAAGAGATCACAGCCATCACTTAATATTTTGCTTTGTTCATCCTCTTTTTTCAGTATTCTACCCAGTTCTCTAAAATAATTGAGGAAAGAAGACCTACTAAAATAAGCATAATGCGATGAGGGGTTCAAGATGGTGGCAGAGGAAGATCTTGAACGCACCTCCTCCCAGGGACACAGCAAATCTACAACTACATATGGAATAATTCTCTCTGAAAAAGACCTGAAAACTGGATGAACAGAATCTCCACAACAAAGGGTAAAAGGACACAGATGGGTAGGAGAAACAGAGATATGGCCACACCAGGGAAAAAAATGACATCCCAGGTGCGGCGATCCACAATTGGGAACAATCACAAAGGTATAGTTAATTTTCCTGAGGAGCAAGGGATTTGAGCTCCACATCAGGCACCCCAACACATAGATCTTGCACAGGAGAGATGAGTCCCCCAAATACCTGGCTTTGAAAATCAACAGGGAACACATACAGGAAAACTATGGAACCACAGGGAACAAAAAAACCCACTCTTAAAGGGCTCATGTGTAAACTCACCTGACCTGAAAAGCAGCACAAAAACATCACATTGAAAGTGCATGGACCGTAGGTGAAGGGGATCCATTTACTAATCTTGAAACATCTGCTGGAGAGGCAGGAACCAGCAGCAGAGATGCTCCTGGGCCCTGAGACACCAGAGGAAGTCCTTTTTGTGATTGTAGGCTACCTTGCTAATACCAGCACTGGTGAGCAACATTTTAGAAATCTCCATCTAACCTGTTAGTGCCAGGCGGTGAGCCCTGCTAAGAACCCTGTACATGCCTGCATCTCAGCGAGGCCTCACAACCTGCTGGGTGGTAACTCCACCCACCAGTGCCTGGCAGCCACTAAGGCTAGGTCTCACAGCTATTCTGGGGGCCAGTCCTGCCCATCAGAACCCAGCAGCTACCACGCCCTCACCACAGCAGGAGGGCCCACACAGCCCACATAGGGGAGACCCCTTAAGTGCTTGGCTATGGTGGCCAGGTAGGATTGTGCTTTGGAGCCCCACAGGACGTCTCTTATATAAGGGCACTTCTTCAAAAATGGGAAAAGTAGCTGATTTACCTAATACATAGAAACAAAATTAGGCAAGATGAAGAGACAGAGGAACTATGTTTCCATCAAAAGAACATGACAAAACTTCAGAAAAAGGAATAAACAAAACAGAGTTAAGCAATCTACCTGATGAAGAGTTAAAAGTAATAGTCATAAAGATGCTCGCTGAACTCAGGAGAAGAATGGACGAATATAGTGGGGACTGTAACAAAGAAAATACCAAACAGAAGTTTTAATTGAACTGAAAAACACACCAGAGGGGTTCAACAGCAGATTGGATGAGGCAGAAGAACAAATCAGTGAACTGGAAGACAGGGCAATAAAACTCACCCGGACAGAGCACCAAAAAGAAAAAAAAAATTAAGAAAATTGAATATAACTTAAGGGAATTTGGGGACAACATCAAGTGGAAAAACATTCATATCATAGGGATCCCCCAGAAGGAGAAGAGAGAGAGTAAGGGTCAGAAAAATTATTTGAAGAAATAGTGTCTGAAAACTTCCGTAATCTGGGGTATGAAACAGACAGTTAGGTCCAGGAAGCCCAGACAGAATAAGATGAACTCAAAGAGATACATACCAAGACACATTATAATGAAAATGGTAAAATTTATGGATAAAGAGAGAATCCTAAAAGCAGCAAGAGAAAAACAACTTGTTACCTACCAGGGAAACCTCAGAAGGCTATCAACAAAATTTTCAGCAGAAACCTTACAGCTTGGAAGGGAGAGCATGACATATTCAAAGCACTGAATGGAAAAAACTTCCAACCAATAATTCTCTACCTAGCAAGGTTATCATTCAGAATTGAAGGAGAGGTTAAGAGTTTTTCAGATAAGCAAGAGCTAAAGCAGTTCACTGCCACTAAAGCAGCCCTACAATGCTTTATCATTTTACTCCCCCATTCTGCATTTTATACTTTCGATGACACATTGTACATCTTTTTGTTTTATGAATCCCTTAACTAATTTATTGTAACTTTAGTTAATTTTACTACTTTTGTCTTTTAACCTTCATACCTGCTCTATAAGTGATTGATCCACTACCTTTATTATATATTTACGCTTTCCAGAAATATTTTTACTTTTGTATGTTTTCTTTTCATTAGTCAGTGCTATTTCTTTTCAGCTTAAAGTAGTTCCTTTAACACATCTATACCCTTCTTCTCCTACCAGTTAAGATGTGTGCTTCATGAAGCTGGTCACGTTTGTTCCCAAGCCTATTTAAGCAAGTTGTAATGGCTATTGTAATTATAAAATTTAGTTCAAATTTATGTAAACCAATACTATATGAGGTTGAGAAGAAACTTCTTATTTCAATGTAAACTAAGTTGAAAGTGTTGGAAATACTTAACAGAGTTGCTATAGAGCAAATGCAGTGGGTTAGGTATGGCAGAGACAACTATGAACATTGTGGGGAGGGGATCCTGATTCTAGGAATCTAGAAGTGATTTGCATGCATATTTCTCTATAAATATGTTTAAGTTTCTCCTACAGAAAAATAAGTGATGCATTTTGCATGTGATTTCTGAAAGAAAGCCAATGTTCAGGTCCCTGATCTCAGCTTTATATCAGAACAAATGGCAAATGAGTGTTAAAATGTTTGAGATAAGCCTGTATTTTGTTTTTTGGGTGATTTCCTATTTTAACTGACATACTCAATAACACTGGTACAACAAACAGTGCATCCAGAGAATAATGTGTTAGGTAAAAGGATTATAATTTGTCTGTGACATGTCTTTGTTAATTTTTATCACAAACAATGACATTTTAAGCTTAACAAGTGGCTGACAGCAGCAAAGACTGTGAAGGTGTGGAGTGTAGAATTTACTGACTCATGCTAAAACAGCTTCACTTCTAACAACTTTCTCTCACTGAATTTTGTAAAGGCAGGTGTTTTTCATTTGACCTTATCAAGAAAATGGAAAACAAAAGATTAACATGAAATTTAATGAGAACATGTTTCTTTGTGTGGCTTGCAAAGCAGTGGAAGTCGATTTCTCCCTTCTCAATTCGTACCTTTCCTTGGTACATCTGGGCTATTTTGCACACTGGGGACTATTTTTCCTAATGGTGTTTTCATTCTTTTGTCCAACTCCTTGCTTCAGTTTTCAGAGTGGGAGGCGTCTGTGGTTCCAGATGAATCGTAATGCCACACTGCTCTCAGTTGCTCAGCACACCAAGCTCTCTGCTTTCTCAGGAGTTCCCAAATGCCGTTCCCTCTGCTGTTCCCTATGGCTTTTCCTCATAGCGTTCACCCAGTTAGCTCCCTGTTTGCATGAACGTGCACATTAGTGGGGAAAAATATAATAAGTACGTAAACCACAGACTTCTGGGGAGGGGAGAGGGGCTGGAAATTAATTTCAATCACCAATGGCCAGTGGTTTAATCAATCATGCCTATATAATGAAGCCTTCAAACAAAAAAACAAAAAGAAAGGATCTGGAAAGCTTTCATGCTGGTGAACATGTGGCGATGTGTGGAGAGTGGCTGACTCAGAGAGGATGGAAACCCTGCACTCTTTCCCCATACGTTGCCCTATGTCTCTTCCATTTGTTATATCTTTTTATATAAAACTCATAATCTGGTAAGTAAAATGTTTCTCTAGGTTCTATGAGCTGCTCTAGTGAATTAACCAAACCCAAAGGAGGGGGTGGTTGGAATCTCCAATCTATAAACGGTTGGTCAGAAGCACAGGTGACAACCTGGACTTGTGATTGGCATCTGAAATGGGGGGAGGGGGGCAGTCTTGTAGGACTGAGCCCTTAACCTGTGGCATCTGATGCTATCTCCAGGCAGACAGTGTCAGAATTGAGTTGAATTGTAGGACACCCAGCTGGTGTTCGAGAATTGCCTGATAGGGGGAAAGACCCATACATCAGAACTGGTGACCAGAATGGTTAGCTATTCACACACATACCAGGAAAGCTTTCATTTCTGTTGATTTCTTCCCTGATAAGAACAAAAAAGGTTGCTCATAGTGCCACTTCCCATCATTGCCTCAGAATGTCCCAAGTTTCTCTTATAGTAAGTTTTTTATGTGGGTTAGCTAAAAAATTTGAGAAATGAAACCAAGAACCCCTGCAGCTGCTTCCCTATTGGTCTCATCTGGTGTGCATTGCTGGGTCTGTGTGTGTTGCTAACCACCATCACTGGTTCATCAGCTACGTTCCCCTGAGGGTGGTTCAAGTCATAGCGTTGGTGATGTCACTCCCGCCACCACTGCTGAGACTGGCCTGGTCCCAGTCAGCGATGCGTATGGTAGCAATTTGCATCACGCTGTGCTGTCCAAAACTTTCTGAATGTGCGCTTTCTATAGCAACTCAGTCAGAAAGTCCAGCAGCCCCACGCTTGTTGTCTCAGACCTCTTGTGCTGAAGTCTGATCACGCAGAGAGAAAGATGCACTCACTGGTGCAAAAATTCCTGATTATTATTGCCTCCACCTCTTTATTTGGAAGGGGGTTTGGTATATTGGCTAATAAGGAGGAGGAAAATAAAAAGAAAAACCACTACTGTTCACATCCACTACAGGCACAAAGCATTACCTGACATCCTGAATATTTATCAGAACTGTAAGGAAAGGGCAATGCAGATCAATTTCAGATTCAGGCCCCTCTCTGTCATAGTCCTGGAAAATTTCCAAAGGCTTTGACAAAATGGTAACCTTGATGAATTTCAAGAATATGACTTTATATGGCTTTCCCTTTCACAGTCTGAAAGGCTAAACAATGAGCTTATAAACAAACATCTTAGTAGGGGTATAAGTTCTGTGGTTTGACTATAAAAATGGATGAAACTATGCTTCTAAAGTGACACGTGAAACCGGCCACATTCCTTCATCTGATGTATGGCCATGCTTAGTGTGTGATAGCTATGCTGGTGAAGATGACGATGAATCCTTTAGGTATGTTGGGCGGGATTCAAATCATTAACTGGAATCGGATGAAATTTCAGAATTGTGAAGACAAAAGAAAGTACTGAAATGGAGGAAATTGAAAGCTCACTAGAAATATTTGGAAGAAACAGAATTTGCTGCCTTGCAGTTAATGATCTGAATCCTGCTCAGCATCCCTGAGGTCATCGGCATCATCTTCATCAATGTCATTATCATTGAATTTCTCTCAAGCTCACACTGCGAACGGCTGTATAGTAGGTGCTTTGGTGCCTTCTACTGCTCTACCTCCTGGCTTATTTAGAGCTTGTTAACGGTGTCATCTGGTTTTTAATTGGTCAGCTGTCAGAAACTTAGAAAACACTGAGTCATCTCCCTGAGCAAAACTGGTAGCTTCGCAGCTTCAAACTTGAGTTTACTGTGAGAATAAGACAGAGGCACGTCCTACTGGGAAGCAGTGGGGCTGGGACAAGTGAAAGGCCTCCCTCAACCCACTTACAGCACTTCACCTCATCAGGGTGATTTGCCTGTCACTGTCCATATGGTGCCCGAGGCAAAGGGTTACTGCTGCTGATGGTGACATCCCCTACAGCAGCAGCTGCAGCAATTACCTGGGAGTCACATTATATTTGCAGTTTGTTTGGATGGATGGAAGGGAGAGGCTGCAGGTCAACATCCAGTTTTTTTGGTCAGACTTGTCAAACGCAGGAATAAAAATATGACCACGATGGTCATTTAAATACAAGCTATTATAGTCTTCTATCTATTCACCCTTGAATATGTCCTTCTGTTTATGTTTCTGAGTTCTTACTCTATGTAACTCCTTCATGGGATTATACTTCACATGAGTCTTACTTTCCTCTAGGTGAAGCAGGTTTTCCTCAAGCACGATCAGAGACAGGGAAAGAGAAGGAAGGAATGATAAAGGGAACACAGTAAAAGGATTTAAGGATGATTTTTTAAAAATGAATTCAAATAATCAGAAAAGTAAAAATGAGAAGAGAAAAATGGAAAAGTGTACTGAAAGCAGTGACATGCAAAGAAAATAAAAAGAACAGAGAATGATAGTAGCAAAACCTGAAGGTCTCAATATATCATAGAAAGGAAAAGGGAGCAAAAGGCAATTAAATGCACTGCATTATGGGCTTCCCTGGTAGTGAGGGCTTCCCTGGTGGCACAGTGGTTGAGAGTCTGCCTGCTGATGCAGGGGACACGGGTCTGTACCCCGGTCTGGGAAGATCCCACATGCCGCGGAGCGGCTAGGCCCGTGAGCCATGGCCACTGAGCCTGTGCGTCCGGAGCCTGTGCTCCGCAACGGGAGAGGCCACAACAGTGAGAGGCCCGCGTACAGCAAAAAAAAAAAAAAAAAAAGCACTGCATTATACCATATGATCCAGCAATTCCACTCCTTCATATGTGCCCAAGAGAACTGAAAACATGTCCACACAAATGCCTGTACACAATGATCATCCTAAGCCGGAAATAACCCACATGTCCATTAACTGATGAATGGATAAACAAATGTGGTATATACATACAATGGAATGTTACTTGATGATAAAATGGAATGAAGTGCTGATATATGCAACAGCATGCGTGGATTTTGAAAACATTATGGTAAGCGAAAGAAGCTAGTCACATAATGTATTTGTTGTATTTTATACATATTGTATTTACATGAAATCAGAATAGGCAAATCAGTAGAGACAGAGAGTAGATTGGCAGATTAGGACTAGGGGGAGGAGGGAAAGGGGGAAGACTGTTAATGGGTATGGGATTTCTTTGTGGGGTGATAAAAATGTTCCCAAATTGGACAGTGGCGATGATTATACAACTCTGCGAAAATACTAATAACCACTGAATTTTACACTTGGAAATATTACATTTTATGGCATGTAAATTATATCTCAATAAAGCTTCTATTAAAAAAAAAGTCAGGGCTTCCCTGGTGGCGCAGTGGTTACGAGTCCGCCTGCCGATGCAGGGGACACGGGTTCGTGCCCCGGTCCAGGAAGATCCCACATGCCGTGGAGCGGCTGGGCCCGTGAGCCATGGCCGCTGAGCCTGCGCGTCCGGAGCCTGTGCTCTGCAACGGGAGAGGCCACGGCAGTGAGAGGCCCGCGTACCGCAAAAAAAACCCCCAAAAAACTCACTGTATTATTTTTCTTTGAGTCTCTAGGGTCTTCCATAGGGATGGACCCTAGCAGTATGTCTAAGGAATAGATGGGGGGAAGGAAAAGAGGAAAAAAGAAAGAAGGGGGGCTTAGAAGGACAAAAAGAGACATTGGAAGGAGGCAGATATAGAAGAGAAAGCAACAGTTGAGACTTTCAGTTGGGCTTGTTAAACTGCAAGGAACAGAGACCCACTCCAGTTAACTCAACAGAAGGGTCCACTGGAAAAGAAACACATGGAGAGACCTTGAAATGGCAAGCCTTAGGCACAAAGGCAGATCTTGCAAGCAACTCTGTCATCTTCCTCACGGGCTGCATGTTCTCTTTCTCACATGATGTTTCTATTCTCTGTATCTGATCCACTTTTTTCTCCTACCGTCCGACTTTTTCTGCTGTCTCATAATTTCAGCCAGCATGTGACTTTGACTTAAAGCCTTCTCTCCAAATGTGACTCTACCTTATAGCATTCTTAGTACAATCTTTGCCCTCTGCCTCAGTGGGTATACGATTCAGTCTCTGTTTCCTGATTCTCATTTCCTAAGAGAGAAGTCGAACTAGTTTAGCTCATGTTTGTAATCCAAAAGCTGGGTCATAGGCTACTGGTCAGTGAGCCAGTCTAGACAGACCCTCTTCAGATCATGGGCCTATCCCAAGAAAAATTAGCATTAGAGGGGAGCAAGGCAGTGGGATTATCTGGTTCATGAGGGGCACAGTGGGCTGGAGGGAAGAGAGAGGGAAGAGAGAGGCTGTTTGCCAAAGGACACTGCAGATGGGCAGTGGAAAACATTTCCAGTACTGCAAGAGAGGAGAGGTACACAGGAAGCTGGAGATGGAACTCTTGCCAGCTGTCTCTCCCAAATGATAACTATTGTTAAGAAGTATCAAGTTCTTGCTCTGTTTATAACTCAGAGAAAGATATTCATTACCCATGTAAGTCCTTTAGTTGGGACCTCAACTCTACACTATTTGCAAGAAGAAAATTATAAAGAGGATGGATTCCATTTCTTTTCCCATTTTCTGAAGTTTCAAAATCTTCCTGCAAACATTCAAATAATTGAAAGACAACAATTTAAAAGATCTTGGACTAGAATCAAAGCAACTAATACCCAATATTTGCTAATTAAAATTTCTATTCTTTTTCTTACCTCACATATCATGGCCTAACTTACACACTATTACACACAAAAACTACACTTTGCAACTCCACTTCTAGGTATATACCCAAAAGAATTGAAAGGTGGGGTTCAAACAGATATTTGCACATCAATGTTCATAGCAGCATTACTTGTAATAGCCAATAGGTGGAAACCACCTGAATGTCCATTGACAGATGAATGGATAAAGAAAATGTGATATATACAGGTAATTGAATATTATTCAGCCTTAAAAAAAAGGAGCAAAATTCTGACACATGCTAAAATACAGATAAACCTTGAAAATATTATGCTAAGTGAAATAAACCAGATACACAAAGAACAAATATCATCTGATTCTACTTACATAAGGTACCTAGAAAGGTAAATTAATAGACAGAAAGCAGGGGCTGGGGTATATTAATCTGTTCAGACTGCTATAACAAAATACCACAGACTGGGTGGCTTATAAACAATAGAAATTCATTTCTCACAGTTCTGAAAACTGGAAGTTCAAGATCAGGGTGCCAGCCTGTTCAAGTGAGAGGCTCTTCTCTTCTGATCACAAATTTCTGGCTGTACACTCACACAGCAGGATGGGCTGGGGAGCTCTGTGAGGTCTCTTTTATAAGGGCACTAATCCCATTCATGAGGGCCCCTAAGCATCTCCCAAGGCCCCACCTATTAATACTATCACATGGGGCATTAGGATTTCAACATATGGATTTTGAGGGGACACAGACATTCAGAACATAGCATGGGTTGGGGGAATTGTTTAATGGCTATAGAGTTTCTGTTTAGGATAATGAAATAGTTCTGGAGATGGATGGTGGTAATGGTTACACAACATTGTAAATGTACTTAATGCCACTGGACTGTACAAATGGTTAAACTGGTAATTTTTTTTTTTTAAGATTCCATATATATGTATTAGCATACGGTATTTGTCTTTCTCTTTCTGACTTACTTCACTCTGTCTGACAGACTCTAGGTCCATGCACCTCACTACAAATAACTCAATTTCGTTTCTTTTTGTGGCTGAGTAATATTCCTTTGTATATATGTGCCGCATCTTCTTTATCCATTCATCTGTTGATGGACGCTTAGGTTGCTTTCATGTCCTGGCTATTGTAAAAAGCTGCAATGAACATTTTGGTACATGACTCTTTTTAAGTTATGGTTTTCTCAGTGTATATGCCCAGTAGTGGGATTGCTGGGTCGTATGGAAATTCTACTTTTATAAACTGGTAAATTTATGTTATGTGTATTTTACTACATGCACATACACACAAATGCAGGAAGAACAACAAAAACTGTATAATTTGCGTGAGTGCTTCTTGGTGAAAATCATTTCCATTTTCATGAAATCACTGGAAAGTTGTAGTCTCCACTAGATCTTCTTACAGAGGTGTTGCTATAGAAATCAGAGCCGTGGTGCCCCATCCCAGCCAGGATTTACTCTGCTGCATACTGAACGTGTGGGGTAAAGTTACACAGAGGCCTTTTTATACACATACAGTAACCCACTTCAGTCTGGTTAGGAGATCCAGCCCTACATGGCATCATGATAATTACATTACTGTTAAAACATCTCAACTGTTATATATAGTAACACGTTTCCTTTAGAAGAAACCATATTGCTTGTTCCACCTTTTCTTGTTTCTTTTGTTTTCCCATGTAATAAAGTTGGCTGGCTTACGTGAAAGTGTTCAGGTTACAAATCTTAAGTTATTAAAACAAGGAGCTCTGAGTATCAGGCAGAAGGCAGGGATTTCTGCCCCTCACCCACATTGTCTGCTATTACTTTCCTTTGAAAAACGAGGTATTCTTGGAATAAAATGAAATGTAACTCTCTTAGAGTTCTTTTTTAAGATACGGTTTCTGGCTTGTAACTAAAGATTTATGTTTATGGCCAAGAAATAGTAGTAGCTTAGACATTTTAAATGGTGGAACGGTAGAGGTCGAACCTTTTCTGTACAAGGTTTGTCAACTACCCCTCCCCTAAGTGCTGACCCACAGGTGCTTTTATAGTTGGGTACAGGGACATGAACCCTCTTTGAGGACTGTCAGATCAGCAAAAATCGAATGCTTCTGGGAGCAAAAGGCTTAAAGACTTAAAATTTGTTTTTAATTTTAACGGTGGTTATTTTTATTATCTTTGTGCATCCATTTTTGTTTTGCTGCTTTGTTCTTGTGTGAAATGAAGTTTTAGTAATCCAACACCTTTTTATCTTGCTCCTTCTTTCTCTCTGGCTCACTCCTCCTGCTTCCCTTTTCTTTCCATCATGCCCAAAGGCAGATAACACTTTCCTGCTGAGACATTTTTAAAGTCACCACACAGCTCTAGCAAATGAGGGCTGTCATAGTTTTTGGATGAGAAAATCTACTGCAGCTCACGCAGATCTAGGAGTTGATAGTGGTTAATTGACAGCCGGAAGGACCTGGTCTCCTGGCAGAGTTAGAGGGAGGGTGAGCCCTGTGGGTTTCATTTGGGTAGAGATAAAACAGGTTTTTATTCAGTACTCATGGAGAGAGCATAATTAACCTTTTAGAAGTTTAAGGATGATCAAATTGTTATTCATTTTGCAAATGAGAAGAGAGAGCTTCCCTTCCTGCCAGCAAAATGCCAGTGCAGATTTCAAGGTCACTAGATGATCTCTTTGAGGAAAAAGAAAGCAGTAAACACACACACACACACACACACACACACACACACGCGCGCGCGCGCGCACACACACGCCACCCCTAAACCCACAGACTGAGAAATGTCACCATGAAAACATTCAGGAATGAAAAGGAACAACTGTTCTTTTCTATCAAGCTCCACAATAAAAATCGAAGCTAATGTTTGCCGCACATTCACACAGGCCTATTGGATTATAATGGCACTAACCCTGCCAGAGAAAACAGATATATGGCTCCAGCTGGTAACTCCTATGCTCTGGTATGTTCTGAGTTTTTTTAGAGGATGGGGGAAGGGCTTTTTGAGGTCTAAGCGTGTTTTAAAGACGGCACGCATAACATTGCTATCACATGAGAACTCTGTGGCGTAAATAATAAACTCTAGTGCTTCAAAAAATTCTAAAAAGGATTTAGCCAAGTCTATGCATGAAAAAAAAAGAGGTTTTCACTAGGTATCATGCTTTACAGATGACGATGCTTGTTATGTGAATGACCTTATTTTGCAGCTATGTGCTTTACCACATCACAAACAACACTTCATTCACTGTTACTTAGGAGAACATTCTGGCTATCCTGTTTTTTTTTTTAAACTATATTTTGTGATAATTTCAAACACACAGAAAAACTGCAATAATGGTACAAAGAACAAATAATAGTACAATGTGTACCCTTCATCCAGATTCAGGAGTTTTTAATATTTTTACCTCATTTACTTTAATATTCCCTCTCTCTATATATATATATCTCTTTAGGTAGATAGAAAGATAGATATTAACTCTCTCTATATATATGTAGATAGATAGAAAGATATATAGTTGCTGCAAAACAAATATGGGTTAAAATGACACATAATACATATATGTGTATGTAACGATTATATGATTTTTCTGAACCTTTTGAGAGTAAGTTACAGACACAGTGTCTCTTTATCTCTAAATAGTTCAGTGTGTATTTCCTAAGAAGAGGGATATTCATTCACATAATTATGGTACAATGATCAAAATGAGGAAGTTGAACATTTGATACAGTACCATTATCTAATCTACAGATCTTTATTCAAGTTTTGCCAATGGTTCCAGCGCTAGCCTTTAGATATTTGTCCCTGGTTCAGAATCCAATTTAGGATCTTGCATTTTGTTTAGTTTTTATGACTTTTATTTTTCTCTAATTTGGTATGTGTCTTTAACCTTTCTTCGTCTTTATGATATTGTTTTGAAGAGTATAGGTCATTTATTTTGCTGAATATCACTCAGTTTGGGTTGATCTGATGTTCCATTACAATTAAATTCAGGACCTACCTATCTATCTATCCATATCTCTCTCCTTTTTTTAATTTTAATTATTTTTGGTAAGCAATACAAGGTAAGTGATAAGTGGTACTGTATCCTTGTGTCCTTTTTTCATGACGCTGTTAATCTCACTATTGGTGATGCTAAGTTGGGTAGGGTGGCACCGGACAGAGTTCTCCACAGTTCAGCTGCTATTTTTCCCTTTACAATTTATTAGCAAATTTCGGGGAAAATCTCCTTTTCTTTGTTGGTTTTGCGCTAAGATAAGCATACTTGAACAACAAGCTGCTAGAAGCTATTCTCACATATTTTAAGAGGAGGCTAGATAAGATTTCTTAAATAGTTTAGAAAACATGTTGACTAAACACATTTGGATTTTATTTTTCTCTTACTCTGTGGTGTACAGTCCCGCACAGAATCAATCAGTGCCCTTCCCTTATCTGAAACTCAAGGCTTATCATTTGTTGACAAAATAATCTAGGAACTCCCTGCCTGCCATTTCTGTGAGGGAAGGTGACAGGGGTGTAAAGAACTATTAATGGGGAAGAGGCATGAGAGAAGAATGGGGAGAGCACATACATGCTAAAAGCACGATAATGACAGTTTACAAAGTCTTCTCACATAAATTAGATGTGCACAAATCCTCTTTAGCCCTTTCAGCATATACAGGTCCTAAGCCATTTGCTTCTCCCCTCACAGTTACTCCTACTTCCTGCCATTGTTTTCCATTTCAGTGGAAACAGTGGCATCTTCCTGCAGGAAATAAGCTCAATTAAGCTGACACAAAGTTTATCGGTTTCCTCAAATTGTCTTAGTCATACTCATTGTTGAGAGCATTCAAAAAAGTAAATATTATTATGTATATGTTGGAAGATGAAAAAGTATAGCCAAAAGAGGACACGCCTGGGTATGCGATTGACGTTGTCTGTAGATCAAACCCAGGCTTGAGGAGAAACAACTTGTCCTGGCACTGAGAGCTAAGAGAAGTTTCTCCAGCAGGCCTTCACAAAGAACATGCTTTGTAGTGAAGTAAATACTGTCCTTGACAACATCCTTACAGGAAAGCAGCAAATGAGCTACAGGGTTGTTTCTTATGAGGTCTCTCAATGTGGCTGATTGCCTTATGCCAAAGCACAGGGGATAAAAAGAGATCAGTCAGCTGGTGACAATGCTCTCTGTGGTCTGGTTTATTCCAAGGTTAACTTGTAGAGTATCTAAAGCAGTATTTCCAAATGTCCTTTTTTAAAATCTCTCTCAGCCACATCCTCAGATTTGTCAGATGGGAATTATAAAGCTTCCTCATTGATTGCAGTGAGGGTTGAAGGAGGTAAACCGATGGGATCCAAGCAATGCAGAGCCAATGATGGCATAAGAAGAAATTAACAAATGGAAGTTATTAGCAGTTTTGTCTTTCAGGAAACAAAAAGGAATGAATGGATAATCAAGGCCCCAAACAGGGAAGGTCCACAATAATGTAGCTGGAAAATTTTAAAGCAGTTTTACCACTCCATGACGCAGGCTGTTAGAAATAATCTTTGTAAGTCATCTAGTGAATGTCTGGTTTTATATAATTTATCTTTCTAGGAGACAGGAAAAGCAGGATATAAAATATGTCCGTACGTGACTTAGTAGATTTGCTAGGTGGGGTTGTTAGCTATAACCCAGTTACCTTTCAGCTTGGGTGCTGGAAAAGCACACAATTTCAGTGACTCTCAAAGTGTGGAATTCGAACCTGCAGCATCAGGACCATCTGGGAACTTGTTAGAAATGTAAGTTCTCAGCCTTATCCTAGATCTACTGAATCAGAAACTGTGGAGTAAGACCCAGCAATCTGTGTTTTAACAAGACCTGAAGGTGACTCTGATGCTGGCTAAAGCTTGAGAATCACTGCTCATGTGTCATTATTAAATAAGAGGGCTAATAATCTATTAAGGCCTTTCCCAGGATATGACTGTCTCCTCAAAAACAAAAATCCCCTCTTCACATAGAAGGATGCTTAGTTTTCCTTCTCTATGGAGGAGGAAGTAGAACATCCAGTTTATGGTTCAAGTGATATCACATTATGGTATATTATTAAGGTCAAAGTTAATATGAAAGGGGATCAAACTACATTTGTCTCTAATTTATCCCAACGGAAAAGATTGAATTTGGCCAATACTGTACCTCCTGACTCTAATATTGGCTTAGCCTAAAACTGGTTTCTCTTCACAGAGTTAAAGGCTGTGGGACAATCAATAAATGTTACAAACGATGCTATGAAAATTAAACCAGTACTACTAACTGGCTTTCTTCTGTTGCATAAGGCAAAGGATGGTAAAATATAGAGCATGTGCTCATAGGAGCAGAGGGAAGTTAGAGGAAGAGCTGTGCATACTTTCTGGTGTTTGAGCTTTAACTGGGCTCCTTTCTCTTCTAATAAGAGAAACATACTGAAGGGCTTCCCTGGGGGCGCAGTGGTTGAGAGTCCGCCTGCCGATGCAGGGGACACGGGCTCGTGCCCCGGTCTGGGAAGATCCCATATGCCGCGGAGCGGCTGGGCCCGTGAGCCATGGCCGCTGACCCTGCGCGTCCGGTGCCTGTGCTCCACAACGGGAGAGGCCACAGCAGTGAGAGGCCCGCGTACCAAAAAAAAAAAAAAAACCAAAAAAACCCCAAAAACCATACTGAAACTCAGTAACGAGTGTGATATTTTATAGGAAAATTCATAAATGTCATCTCATTTCCGTTTTAATTAATTGTCTGCAACTTTTGGTACTTTACGAAGAGCAACAAATTTCCAGTGGTACCCACATAACCAACATGACTCTTTACAACTATACTAGTGCATTAAACAGTATGCAGGCAAAAATGGGTTCTGAGCAGTAATTCCAGATCTTATTCTGAGTGAACCAGGCTTATTAAGTTTTTTTTTTTTAACACGCTGCTCAGTCTTGAACTGCACACTTAGGCTGTAGCACTGGAGGTGATTTAGAATTTGGATTCCCAAGTAGAGTTAAGGGAGCAAAATGAACATTTTTCTCTCCTGCTCAGTAAATATTTAAAAGGAAGAGAGAGCTAACTAGAGAGAAAAAGAAAAGAAGGGAAAAAAGGGAGGGGGGATTTTCAGTTTTCGTAATGGCCCAATCATTTGGTCACCCTGGGGAGAAATGACCTGGCTTCACCACTACCCTGAAAGCCTCAGCCAGACTGCCTGGTGTCGAGAACAAAAACGCAGATGGCAATGACCACACAGACCGGGGTGGCTCATCTGCTTTTAAAGACAGATCTTTAACCATAATCTCATGCGATATGCGAAAAGAAGTGGGGAACTCTGTAACTATGATTGCTTTTCAGTTTAGTCTAAATGTTCAATAGTAAATTTTAGAAAAATCAGGTTACCTTTAATTCTAAAATTGGCTCATTTGGCTAAATGTCATATCCCTGTCAAAAAGGAAGAATGAATGCGTTGCTGTCTTCAAACTCGTAGCAGGCTTTTAGGTTTTCCATTTTTAAAAACTTATTTAGTTTTTACAATATGAAAATTATAGACAGAGTGACATTTAAACCTTTGCTTTTCATAGCATTTCACACTTACACCATTTTAAAAGACAGCTATTAACATTTACAAAAATCTTTCAGAAACCAAATGTTCTAACATGCAGAATTCCAATTATACTGTGTAAGAGGGATATCAACCATTCTTCTACAAGAATACTTTGAAGTGTCTGGTATTAAACCAAGAGCTAAAATGTCAGTTGCACATAGACAATAAATTAGGGTTTATAAAATCTTGTAAGATTTATTTAACATTACAATTTTGACCTTTAGGCTGTCCTCACCATAGCTTACTTAAGTTTCTTTCTCTCTCTCCCCCTGCCCCCCATTCCTGTAATTTTACTTGAATGTTAACAAAGCTTATGTGGCAAGTTATATAAAAGTGATATGATCCATTCATGCTCCTCAAGCCTCCCCAGAGCCCCCTGTTTGGGGTGATGGAATCCATGAGGCACTGCCCATTTCCCTACAGAGAGCACTTGTGGGGTTATCAGTGGAATGCTAACCCTCTTAGCAGCAATGCCAACAGAGCACAACCTGTTCTGTTCCTGGAGCAGGAAGGTTGTCCACCTCTTTTAGGACCGACTTTGGAAGGCAAGCCTGAAAATGTAAGAACCACTCTCACACCCCTTAACTACTTTGTAAGAGAGATTAAAAGAAGGTGGTATCCACATTTATTATGCTTACAATCTGGGGTGAGATTCGCTGAAACTCCCAGAAAAAATGATCAAAAGAAAATTTGATCATTCCCACTGAGCTGAGGAAGAGTCAGGGCATTTCCCTTGAAGAATGGGATTCCGACCAGGTACCATCCCTTGGACATCTCGTGGGAGGCTCCTACAAACAAATCGTTCTCACCGTTGGGCGCTTTTCCCAGAAATGTGGGAAATGTGGAGGGGAGACAGGAAATACGAGAATAGAGAAGCGAGTAGTCGATCATCTTGGTCTTCTCCAGCTGTTGGCAACAATGAGAAATGCTCCCTCTCTTCCACATGTTGGAAAGCAACTAGAACCGTTGCAGTTTTTAGGAATGCTCTCTCAACCACTAAATAAATCTTAATAATATCAGCCAACTGTTATACAGCGTTTCTATAGCCCAGACTTCATTCTGAGCACTTTACATATTCACAACTCACAAGGACTCTAGGATTTACTGATGAGTAACCAAGACATGGTGAGCTTTAAGTAATTTGCTCAGGGTCAAACAGCTAGGAGGTGGTCGAGCCATGATTTGCACCCAGGCAGTTTGGCTTTAAGGATGGCAAGGGTCTTTCTGAGAACCAACCTACTCAGCTGGGTTAAGAAAACTACACCAGCCTATTAATGCTCTTACGTTTTTTACCAACAATCTGTGAAGTTACAAATGACCTGAAATAAGGCCGTAGACTTGAGCCTTTATAGAATTCATTTTGTCACCTGCTTTTGAAAGCAGCTTTGTGCTGGAGCCAAAAGCAACAAGCAGAACCTAATCGCGAGGAATTGCTTAAGTAAGTGGTTCTCTTCAGCCAGCTACCAAGTCAGAAGCCTGGGAACAACTTGTAGCTGACGCATTAATGACACTTTTCATTTGTGGCAGATATGACTTTTTTTCTATATTTTTGTTAAACAACATATTGTGACATATTGTGCGAGCACATTTCTGAATGTTAGCTTCTGAGATAGATCTATGTAAAAAATAGATCAGTATTCATGAACCCGTAGAAGGGTATCTTGCTCTACTAGGCTACATTTTATGATTGTAGTACAAATCAAATTCCATTCCAATGAAATATATTCAAAGATTTCTTACTTTCAGCCAATGGCTCACTTAGTTTAAGTAATATTCCATACAACAAAATTCTAACATAACCATAGAATTGGGTCATGTTCTTGGAGTTCACTGAAAGGGATTTGGCATGCAGCCATAAGATTGGCACTGTAAACGGCCATCCATTTATACTGGTATCTATCTAAAGTGGTTTTAACCCCTTATCCACTTCTACTGGATTTCTACGCACTTAGGTCATGGGTAACAAATAGTTTACACCTGAATAGGCCAGCTCTGTCAACAAGAAATATTTGCCGATTTCCATTTCTTAAAAGGTAGATATCCATTTTTTTGTGGTAACTCCTGATAAAATGGAGGCAACTGGGATTCTTTTCCACCTGACATGATGTTGCTTTTTCTGCAAGAAGGGTTCTCTGGAAGGCAGAGATTGCACAAGGCCTTTGTTATTTTATTTGTACTTAACTTTCAAAATACTGGCCTTGGCACTTGGCAAGTGGCCCTTTTAAAGTAAATTCTATCATTTACTAGAAATTTACCTCTAGCGTTGAGCACCAACCCAGGATAATAGAAACAGTCATTTACCTACATTTGGAGCTTTGGTTTCAAGACTCCATTTACAAAAAAGAAGTGAAGGCCGTTAAAATTGGTAATAAAAAGATTAAATTTTAGTCTTATACAGATAAAAATAGGAACACAAGTTAAAGATTTTATTTACTTCATTAATGAGGAAACCAGTGAGCTGTTTGAACCGGTTCAAGGGAGAAATTTTTTTGAAGTTTACATTTTTAGATCAGAAATGTTGAAATAAACACGCAAATGGAGGCAAAACTGGCCTCTTCCATGTGGGGAAGAAAGTCAGTTGAACTTCCACTAGGCAGAATTTATACATCTGCAGACAAGGATTATTTTGCATTGCTAACAGTTGTCTATAAATTACAGAGTTGTAAAAGCTCGAGGACAATTAAAGACTACAATAAGATAACCTGGAAAGGCGTGCTCTAAAGAATGCGTTTTCCACGGAAGCACATTTTTTCCTTTACTAAAGTCTCTGTGAAAAACCAGGAAGGGAATCAGAAGCAGACTTATTTCTGTTGGCCTACCATCTGAGCAGTTAACAAATCTCCTAGTTCAGTCCCTCATTACTGCGTTACTTCTCACCTGTATAGGTGGCAAAAGCTTCCTACCTGGTCTCCCCTTCCAGACTTTTCTTTCTCCAGTTTGTGCTACTTGGCTGCTGACAGTTTGATCTTCTTAGAGCACTTCTGTGATTGCTACAATCCCCTTAAAACTTGTAAATGGCTCCCTGCTGCCTGTAGATAACATTGGAAAGTTCTAACCTGGTCCCCCAGGATTTAGTCCTCTATCAGTCAGGGTCCCACGTTGTAAGTTACAGGAACCGACTCTGGTTGATTTCACCAAGAAAGGATTTTCTTAAAAAGGATACTGGGCAGTTCACAGAATTGCTGGGAGGGCTGGAGAACAAGGCTCAGAAGTTTATGCCGCCAGAGCTTATTCTCAAAATCACACCGAGGAACTGTTTGGATGAAGACATCGCTGCTGCCGCGACCAAAAGCTGGAAGAGGCGGTTCCCACCACTCATGTTGTTGCCATGGGCACTGGCTTCTGCTTCAGCCATCACCCTACTGCTGCCCCAAGCACAAAGTTCTGCAGCTGTCACCAATGCCACCGTGGATTTTTTCCTCTCCCTGCTACTTACATTACAACCCCCCTCTTCAAAAATCGGGGGGTGGGTGGAACTTAGGTCACAGGCCCATGCTCTAGCTGCAATGCCGGCTGGGAAAGAACAGTTGGCAACTGGCCATCTTTAATGATAGGTGGATCTACCTCCTTCCATGATTCAACAATGGTGGATTCCATAAAGGAAACTGGGAATTCCTCAGAAGAAAAGGAGTGGGGGTTAGATTCCGGGTTCTTCCTTCAATGCAGACTGAGTCAGAACAGGTGGTCCTGCTGGTGCCTTTGTGCCTCTTCTGGTCATCCGTGAAACCATGGATGAAGCCAAACTGACTCTTCTATACCCCACAGCACTATTTAGGTCGGGCCACCAGCATGTTTACTAGGACCCTCAGCTTGTCCATATTATAAGCTACATTCAGGATCTGCCAAGAGCACGTTCCTGCAGAACGGAAGGAACTCAGCCCTGCCCCTTTCTTGTGTCTCTGTGGAGATGATCATTTTCCTACTCACAACCCTCTCCACTATCTGTGCCTCTACTCTTCGACCGCCCTGTTGCAGCTCAGTTTATTCAGAGAGAAGCTGCCCATACTCATCAGCCTGGTCGCCAAAGCCCTGCTCAGGCAGCCTGCAGAGTGGCATTGGCCTGCCCCTGACCCCTGAAGTCCCTCGTGATGTTCGGTCTTTCTGCCTGCCTCTTGGCATACTTTGGCGTTTTTGCCTACCTCTAGATTAGTGGATGACTTTCACTGATCCCAGCTGAGATAGTCTTAACACTTTCTTCATCCAAGGAGCTGCTTTGATTCTAACTAATTTTTCTGAACATGATAAGAAAGGGGATATGATGTGTCAAGTTCTTGGAGCGTGGTTTCAGAACACCTAAACTATATAGTGTCATGTGCCAGCTTGGCAGTTGGATGCTGGCCTGGAAAAACTGCTTCCCAGCTGACAGCAATGTCTTACTTCATTTTTTTCACCATTCCTGAACTTTGCTGCCAGTGAGAGATCCAAAAAAATGTCAATGGGTTGTTTAAACTGAGTTATTGTGAAATTTGTGTCGTATGGCACGTAACACTGCTGCCCCGTGTTAGCCTTTTGAGTCTATCACCCTTGTAGACTGTTGGTCCCCAGAGGACAGGGCCTCTGACTCATTTTGGTAAGACTCAAAATCTCCATCAGACTGCCCTGAACTCCAGAAACAGATGTCAAATACATGAATAATTGAATAAATGGTCTTCCTACTAATAAAGAAGTTGGCAGCCTACGTTTCATGGGATGATTTGACCTACTTAATGTTTTCGAACAACCTGCAGTGTCTTCAAAACCTGTAATTGGTCTGACTCATGTCCAGGGGCTAGAGTGAATGCCAGTTCTGGGCCCTGGCCCAGAGGTTTGCTGGCTTATTGTTTTCCTGAGCAGAGGAGGAGTGAAATGTGCTGGTGATGAGCAACGGGATTGGAAACAGTACGTTGTATTCTATTCTTTCCCTTCTTTGCTTTCATGAAACTAGATGACCTCTTAGGAAATCAAAAAAGGAAATGATTTCATAGCTGCTAGTCCTTGAAACTATGTTCTTTTTCTATAGATCTTTATAAAGGTATTGTTTCTCTGTTTGTCAGCCACCTAAATAGTAAATATTTCGTGTCTTTCACATATTCAGGTGCATAGAGCAAGCACATTAGACACCATTAGCCCTCTGCTTGAACTACTTTGGAGAAAGGTTCCAGGTTCTGCTGATTGAGTCTTGTGCTATTGATTTGGGCATCTGACCTTTCTTTCCCCTCCCACTGCCTCCATCCCAGCTGAGTCTTTATGAGATCTCATCTGGACGTGCAGTACCTTTCCAGCTGTTCACCCTGCCGCTTACGGATTCTACCATTTATCTATTGCGTGAATTTAGATGTCACTAAGTACATTGTGAGCAGCAGAAAGTTCTGTTTATCTATTCATACACTCCACTGCTCAAAAATTCTTCCATCATGTTTACAGTACGAATGAAGCCCCTTAGAGATGTGCAGGGCCCCATCTGTGCAACTGTAATGGTGCTTGTCCTATTCAGACTCTAAAATGGCCCCAGATGATCCCCATTTTCTGATAGCCACAGCGCTGTGTAGTCCCACTCATATGGCAGGAGGGTTGGGCTGAGAGACCCATAGAATATGGTGGAAGTGATGGTAGTCGTTTCCAAGATCAGGTTACAAAAGGCACTAGAGCTTCTGATCCGGTCTTTCTCTCTTTCTGCCTATGTCTCTCATTACTTACTCTAGGGGAAACCAGCTCCCGTGTGGCAAGGTCCCCACGGAGGTGGACCGAGGCCTCTGGTTGACAGCCATGTGAATTGAGAAACGGAAACTCCAGCCCCAGACAAGCCTTAGGTGACTGCAGCCCAGACTCATAGACACCATGATTGCAGCCTCATGAGAGACTCTGAGCCTGAATTCCTCAGCTAAGCTGCACCAGGATTCCTGACCTACAGAAACTGTGATGCAACAATTATTTTTTGCCTGAAGCTGCTAAGTTTTGGGTAATTCGTTATGCAACAAAAGAGAACTAATACTAAATAGTCCTGATGCTCTTTTCCATCTGTCTTCTCCTCTCCCTTATATCCTTATATATGTTTTAAGCTCCAGCCAAACTGAACAGGTCTTCTTCCCCTAAACAGAACCACAGGATACAGACTTTTACATCCACGCCTTCTCCTCAAGATGCTCTTCTATCCAAACTGCCCTTCCCTGCTGTCTCCACTTGCCAATGTCCTCCTCATGTCCGTTAAGGCCCAGTTCATGTCACATCTCCACCTTAAAGCCTGTCTGATCATGTCTATTGAATGGAGAGTACTCGTTCCATCTAAGTCACAAAATTACTTTTGTTCCTCTCATGTCATTTAGCTCTTGGTGTCTTTATGTGTTCATCTGAATATGTCTTTCTTGCTGTATGAACTGAGTTACACAGAACAGGGATATGTAAATATCTGTCAAATGAGAAGATTACTCTTAAACCTGAAAACCAACCTGGTTTGGCTGGTTTAGTCATTTTCACTGCAATGACGTCTTCTCCCCTGTGCTAAGCATAGGAGACATTTAAGCTTCACGACAATGTCCAGGGAGGCTTTTTCCATCTATTTCAGAGAGACAGGTCTCTGGGAGATGAGATTTTCAAAGGCAACATTGTTTCCTGGACAATAGTGGTTTCCACTGTTCTATGATTCCCACCGTCACCCTAAATGAGCAGGAGTTCTTGTAACTCTATATGTTTGATCCACAGACATGCGTTTTCAAAAACACAGAGCTTTGATCCTGAGCTTTAAACTTAGGCTTCAATTTTTCAGACTACTTGAAAATCTAAATAAATGTCCTTATGCAGGCCCTTCTTCCAACCATTTCCTTACATCATTTATTAATAAGTAAGATGCTAATGCCGGAAAATGGTTACGCAAATGAGAAATGAATTTGCTTTGCTGCTGGCTCTAGCACTGCATTCTATGTGAAAACAATCGCATTCAATTCTTTGTCCCCTTCGGTTGTGAAACTAAGGTACATTTTCATTTTATGGCTCTGTGGGGAATAGGAGAACGTTTGAAGCAAATGGGAAGCTGGTTCAAGAAAATGAAACAGAGAATATAGATGGATAACGGTAAAGAGGTTTCCTCTGTGTTTACATCAGATATCCAAGGCTCAAAGGGCAACATATATGAGGTCTGTTCTTATGTGGGAAATCTGGTCACCCAGACTTTTAGAGAAGTGGGTATAAGATGACTCTAGGCAATTTAAGGAATGAGGTTCAGAGAATGGGTGGAGAATGGGAATAGCAAACTCTAATTAATATGTAAGGGAGAAAATGGGATCTTATGGTAGAAATTTAAAATTTTCCAAATTTTAAACCAAATTCCTTAAACTTAAAAAATAAAGAGGCTTAAGACAATGAGAAGACAAGCCAGAAACTGGGAGAAAATATTTGCAGAAGATATATCTAATAAATGACTGTTATCCCCCAAATTCAAAACACACTTAAAACTCAAAAATAAGAAAATGAACAACCCAATTAGAAAATGGGCAAAAGACCTGAACAAACACCTCACCAAACAAGACAAACAGATGGCAAATAAACATATGAAAAGACATTCAACATATGTCATCAGGAAATTGCAAATTAAAACAACAATGGGATCCACTACATACCTATTAGAATGGCCAAAATACAAAACACTGACAACAGCAAACGTTGATGAGAATGGGGAGCAACAGGAACTCTCATTCTTTGCTGATGGGAAAGCAAAATGGTACAGCTACTTTGAAAGATGGTGTCTTAGTCAATTTGGGCTGCTATAACAAAGTACCATAGAGTGGATGGTTTATAAACAACAGAAATTTATTCCTCAGAGTTCTGGAGGCTGGAAGTCCAATATCAGGGTGCCAGCATGATTAGGTTCTGGTGAGAACCCGCTTCTGCGCTGCAAAGTGCCGATTCTCATTGTATCCTCACATGGCAAAGAGCAGAGAGGGGAAGCAAGCTGTCTCTTACACGGTTCTTATAAGAGCACTGATTCCATTCCTGAGAGTTCCATCTACATGATACCTAATCCTAAATACCTCCCAAAGGCCCTCCCAATGCCATCACATTAGGGAAGGGGGTACAGATAGGGTTTCAATGTATGAATTTTTGGAGGATACATTCAGTCCATCACAGAGTTTGGCAGTGTCTTACAAAACTAAACACACTCTTGCCACACAGTCCAGTAATAATTCTGATGGGATTCAGTATATGCTACCTCAAAATACAGCACTTTGGCATACTGAATATTTCAAGCTGAAGGACTTTGAGAAATGGCCAGTGTAGGAAGGACTTTCTGATCTCCCCCTGAGGCAGGTCATAAAACCCTTCGATGAGAGGTGCCCTCCCTATACTTGGAAAAAAGAAGCATCCTTATCACTGAAGATGGAAGGACACAGAAGAATCAGAAGGAACAGGCCATATAAATTTCCCCAGTTTACTACACTTGCCTCGTACTCTTTCTACGTACGACTTTCCATTCTTTCTCAAAACTAGCATACAAACACTCAAGTTTAAGCATTTCTTTGGGGTCTTCATTTCCTTCTGAAGGTTCCTGTGCCACATACAGTTTTATCTTAAATAAATGTGTAAGCTTTTCTCCTGTTAATCTGTCTTATGACACTTAATTTTAGGCCCAGCTAAGGACCCAAAGAGAATTGAGAAAAACTTTCCTCCCCTATAGCACTCCTTGGTATTTCCCCAAATGGATTAAAAAATTATGTCTACACAGAAACCTGCACACAGATGTTTAGGGCAGCTTTATTCAAAACTACCAAAGCTTGGAAGCAACAAAGACATCCTCCAGTAGGTGAATGGATAAATAAACTGTGGTACATTCAGACAATAGAATATTACTCACCGTTCAAAAGAAATAAGCTATCAAGCCGTGAAAAGACATGGAAGAAACTTAAACGCATATTACTAAGTGAAAGAAGCCAATCTGAGAAGGCTACACACTGTACGAGTCTAACAATATGACATTCTGGAAAAGGCAAAATTATGGAGGCAGTAAAAAGATCACCGGTTTCTAGGGATTAGGGGAGAGGGATAGATGAATAAGCAGAGCACAGAGGATTTTTAAGGCAGTGAAACTATTCTTTATGATGCTGTAGTTGTGGATATGTGTCAATACATTTGTTAAAACCCACAAATATAAAAAACCAAGGAAGAAAAGTAATGTAAACTATGGACTTTGGGTGCTAATAATGTGTCAACGTAGGCTAACCAATTGTAACAAATGTACCACTTTGGTATGCGCTGTCAATAATGGGAGAGGTTGTGTATGTGGGTGGACAGGCAGTATATGGGAACCCTCTGTACTTCCCACTCAATTTTGCTATGAACCCAGGAGTGCTCCTAAAAACAGTGTGTTAAAGAAAAGAGACCAATAACTCACCAAAAATGGCATGAAGAACTGAATTTATCATGAAGTTTAAAGTTATCTGAATTAAAAAAAATTAACTTTACCTCTATTATTTGTATTTAAATTTATGATGTGATCTTGAGCACTGGAATATCTTCTTATATTTTTTATATTTTTACATAACCTGATTCTATTAAAGTTATTTTCCAACAAGTTGTGTGACAACTGAATATTTGTAAATACACTCCTGTTTTTCTTACATTGGTGAAACTACAACATTCCAAACATTTTTATTTGCAATGTAAAATATCCCTTTATATCTCAAGTAACAATTGAATATATGGTCATAAAAAGTTCAACAAGAGCAAAACACTAAAGGTGGTTAACCCTGTTGCAGGGAGAGGGAGACTTCAATATTTTGTTTTATAGTTTTAATATTGCTTGAATTAAAAAAATGCGTTACTTTTGTAATTTGTAAAACATGAATTACAAACTTTTTTTTTTTTTTTTGCGGTACGCGGGCCTCACTGCTGTGGCCTCTCCCATTGCAGAGCACAGGCTCCGGACGCGCAGGCTCAGCGGCCATGGCTCACGGGCCCAGCCGCTCCGCGGCATGTGGGATCCCCCCAGACCTGGGCACGAACCCGTGTCGCCTGCATCGGCAGGCGGACTTTCAACCACTGTGCCACCAGGGAAGCCCGGCATGACCCTTTTAAACAGAAATCATGTCCTGTCAGTTTTTTGTTGTGACCCCTCTAATGATTTCGCATCTCATCTAAAATTAAACACGAAGTCCTTATAGTGTTCTACGTACCATACAGAATCCTTCAATTCAGCACATTAGAAAGGCCTTCAGTGGCCGCCCTTTACAAAATGGTATCTCACCATGACCTTGCCCTATCACTCTGTAACTCATTCTTTTTTTTTTTTTCATTCTTTTCTTTATAGCACTTATCGTCACCTGACATAGAATTACCCCTACTGGAAAGTAAGTACCAAGAAGGCAGAGATTTTGTTTGTATAGTTTACTATTTTAAAAAACAGCTTTATTGAGATATGTCACATGTCACCCACTTAAAGTGCACAATTCAATGGCTTTTAGTATATTCACAGAGCTGTGCACCCATCATTACAAATTTAGAACACTGTCGTTGCCCCTAAAAGAAATCCCATTTATCCTAGCCATCACCCCCATTCTTCCTGTTTGCTCCAGCCCAAGGCAACCACTCAACTGGCTGTATAGATTTGCCTATTCTGGACATTTCTTGTAAATGGAATCATACATGGTTCTTTGTGACTAGCTTCTTTGACTTAACACGGTGTTTTTTTAAAAAAACAAATTTATTTATTTATTTTTGGCTGCATTGCGTCTTCGTTGCTGCGCACGGGCTTTCTGTAGTTGCAGAGAGCGGGAGCTACTCTTCGTTGAGGTGCGCGGGCTGCTCATTGCAGTGGCTTCTCTTTGTTGCAGAGCAGGGGCTCTAGGTGCATGGGTCTTCAGTAGTTATGGCACGTGGGCTCAGTAGTTGTGGTGCACGGGTTTATTTGCTCCACGGCATGTGGGATCTTCCAGAACCAGGGCTCGAACCCGTGTCCCCTGCATTGGCAGGCAGATTCTTAACCACTGCACCACGTGCGAAGTCCCTAACACAGTGTTTTAAAATTTCATCTATGTTACAGCATGTATCAGTACTTCATTTTTTTGTGTGTGTGCCAAACAATATTCCACTGTAAGGATAAACCACACTTTGCTTATTCATCAGTTGATGAACATTTGGGTTGTTTCCACTTTGTTTCTTTTTTTTTGCTATTATGAATAGCGCTGCTATGAACATTCATGTACCAGTTTTTGTGTGGACATTTTTAACAATTCTTATAGGTATATACCTAGGAGTAGAATTGTTAGATCATATGGCAACTTTATACTTAACCATTTCAGAAACTGCTAGACTGTTTTCCAAAGCAGTGGCAACATTTTACATTCCCAACAGTACTGTATGAGAGTTCTGGTTTCTTTCCATCCTTGCCAACGTATTTTAAAAAATTCTCGCCATCCTAATGAGTGTGAAATGGTATATCATTGTGGTTCTGATTTGCATTTCTCTGATGGATAATCACGTCAAGTATTTATTTCGTGAGCTGATTGACCACTTGAATATCTTTTTCAGAGAAATGTCTGTTCAGATACCTTGCTCCTTTTAATTGGATTATTTGTCTTATTATTGAGCTGCAAGAGTTCCTTATATATTCTAGATATAAGCCCCTTATCAGAAATATGATTTGCAAATATCTTCTTCCATTTGGCGAACTGTCTTTACACTTTCTTTATGTTGTCATTTGAAACACAAAATTTTTAATTTTGATGATGTCCAGATTATCTATTTTTCTTTTGTTACTTGTGCCTCGTCATATCTAAGAAAATCATCAACTAATCCAAGGTCATGAAGGTTTACATCTATGCTTTCAACCAAGAGTTTCATAGTTTAGCCTTTATATTAGGTCTTTCATCTATTGGGGGTTAATTTCTGTATGTGGTGTGAACTATGAGGTAGGGGTCCAACTTCATTCTTTTGCAAGTGGATATCCAGTTGTCCTGGCACCATGTTTTGAAAAGGCCATTCTTTCCCTAGTGAATTGTCTTGGTACCTTGTTGAAAATCATTTGACTAATTATGAGGGTTTATTTCTATATCTCAAGTCTGTTCCATTGGTCTACATGCCTATCCTTATGCCATTTCCATACTGTCTTGATAACTGCAGGTTTGTAGATAAGTTTGACATCAAGAAGTGTGAGTCTTTCAACTTTATTCTTTTTCAAGATTGTTTTGCTGTTGTTTAGAGAGTACTGCAGAGCTGTTATTAAAATACTGTCTTGGGGCTTCCCTGGTGACACAGTGGTTGAGAGTCCGCCTGCCTATGCAGGCGACACGGGTTCGTGCCCCGGTCAGGGAAGATCCCACATGCCGCGGAGCGGCTGGGCCCGTGGGCCATGGCTGCTGGGCCTGAGCGTCCGGAGCCTGTTCTCCGCAACAGGAGCGGCCACAGCGGTGAGAGGCCCGCGTACCGCAAAAAACAAAACAAAACAAACTGTAAAGTAAATGCAAGTCATGCCATTACAAAATACTCAGTTTATCTAGCTTCCTTTACCTTTTTCATGATCTCCCTTCAATCTCAAACAGTTATCAATCAATAATCATGGTTTTACCACTCCTACCCAGAAAAGTCCTATTTAGGTTGTTACGGAAAGATTGCCAGATGAATGGACATGTACTTATTCTGCAGAATACCTACTATGCACAAGAAAAATGTGCAAACAACCCAGATTTCAGTGTGCTTCAGTTTGGTGCCATCTACCTTAAAAATAAGGGCTCTTTGCTTTTGTTTCAGTTTATAGACTCAGTGGTGAATCAGCTCATTTGATGAGTTATAGATGAGAGCAAGTACTCAGGGAACATCAAGTGCTAAAAGTTCGGAGGATTTGATTTTTTTTCAGTCCAGTAACCAAAAGCATTTGATCTTTTATTGACTGAACATGGTTGCTGTAAAAAAGAAATGAAATGTCCTAAGTATTCAGGGTTGAATAACTACAAATGCTTTCCATTTCCACCGTCCAAACACCCTTAACTTTACGCTGTGCATTATAATAGATTAGCATGTTCAGGTTTTATTAAGAAAACAGACTTTTTTTCCTGACCGTATTAAAATGGTCTCTTTAAAATGTAGATTTCAAAGGAATGAAATTCTCTCCAGGCTGTAGTTCTTTGTATTAACAATTATTTTTCCAGATTAGTCTTCTGTTTTACCTAGGTAAAACAAGTCAAGGGAAAGTAACATAGAGGGATGCTTCTTATTTGAAAGAGTAGGGAATGCAGTTTTCTTCCGAATTGTGATTTCCTTTGATAAATGTGCTGTAACTAGATCCTGGGGGCTACTCGAAGTGCACTCAGGAACAACATACAGCTCGTTGGGCAAATCCTCCCAGGAGGCCCTGGAGACAGTCCCACTGGGCTAGAATAACAGTTCCATTATTCAGCCCAGCAAGTCTATCACCCTACTTATTAGCATAGTTTGGAGGTTAAACAATGGTATCTCCTCCTACTTATTCATTATCAAATTACTTCACGATGTTTATTTAGACTACTATCACTGAATCAATGGCACCAGTTATAAAAACACAACTTTCTGAGAAGACTTCATTAAAGTGAACACTCCAACAGAAAAGGTCTCTGGGTAGGAACACGGGAAATGTGTTCCTTTGCACTCAACGAAAACAATTCCGGTATGTTTCAACTATCTCAAAATTACTATGTGGGACATATCAGTTACTTTAATCAAAAAATAATACTTAGAATAGTATCATTTAAATATTAATGTAATTAATGCCACATCACAGTTAATTGAAAATCACTAACACTTGTTAATAATAAATGGAAAAATACGCTTTACAGCCAATGCCAGCAAGTAAAATGTGTATTTTGCACATGGCAGTTTAGAAATACATAAGCAAACCAAGAGGTGTCAGTTTTTAGCGGGCAAGACTGAATTGGTCTCCTTTACATTTACATTTGACGGCAACACTTATTTAATTTTTAAGAAGTCTTTGTGATGAATCAGAGGAGGAAGGATGATCTGTGGGTTAAGTCTGGGGGTTTGGAACAGAGAACTCACTTTTCACTTTCAGTCACTGAAAAACTGATAAACTGGTTAATCTTTTACTAGGAAAATGTCCACTGATTAGGTAACTTGGAAACATGCTCGTATTTCCTAGCTAGGAGGGTAGATCTGCCAGGTCAATTTACACGTTAAGTCTGGGAAGTGGAAACTGTTGATCCTGGATGTAGGTCTACCCAAAGCTCTTTGGTGTCCAGCCCTCCTTCCTTCGCCCCCAGACATGGTTTCCCTGGAGGAAGCAGCCTTTGCAGTGGGTATGTGAGTGGCGCCCTGCTCCCCAGCACACACGGACAGTCAGCTGTCTCAGCACCATCTAATAGTGAAGTGAGCACCTAGGCAAGCCCAGATCCTGAGCAAATTCTGTTTGAAAGGCAAGCAGCTGTGTAACCATTCATCTAGGCTTGGGAGGAAATGGCTTACTTTACATCATTTTTTTCAAAAGCAAACTTGAAGTTCTAGTTGTAATGTGACACCTTGCCTATCCTCAAAGTGGAGTGAGAAAAGGAAAATTTAATATGGGTGTCAGCTTTCCCCCTCTCCCCCTTACTAACAGTATGCTAAAATTTGGGAAGAGCTGAGGTCACCTTTTTTGGGTATTTTCATTTTACAGTTGGTTGTCAGTGCTAAACTCAATTACATTAAGTTCCATGAAGTTAAGGAGGATAAGAATTGTGTTAACTGCAGAATGAACCCACCAACCACTAGACTGTTTACAGTGAAAAGGACCCTCAGTTTTTGCATAGACCCTTGATATTTACAGCCTTGTATCCATCCACCTTCTCCAGTTATAAATGTTAAGGCAATTTCAAAATCGGAAGGACTATAGTCAATCCGTGAATTTAGGAAGAGAAAAATTTCTTTGCGTGCTTACTTTGCATTTCAAGTCTTCCAGAAAGAAGGCTCTGGCACATCTGGAAATATCTTGGGAGTTAGTTACACAAAGGTATGCAAGGCATCTCAGATTTATCTTTGGCATCTCTGCCATTTATTTAGAAGCTGCACACAAACAGAATTCCTCCTGTTCTGGGCAGCCCTTGCATCACACTAGGAATACATCAGCGTGCTTCTGTTTCTCATGCAGAAGGGAGCGACAGATATGGTCCAGTTATACTTTTATAGCCTCCAGTTTACAGTTGAGCACTAGGCCTTTTTAGGGCTGACTAGGAAATCAGATTGGATGAATCTGGGAACACAGCTTCACAATGTGCCCAGCCCTGACTCTGTAATGGAGGAAAATCAATGAGGGGAAGGAAGCATTGATCTCCTTGCAGAGTGCAAATGCAGTTGGCTCAGAAACACTCTGCCCAGGGATTTTGTTATTCAAGTCATTCCGTTGCACATGTTTTCAAACCAAGCTCTTATCATGAAGCAGCTCTCTGGATTCAGCTTAGCTCCAGTTACACACGCATAAAACCCACGGCTTCTAGAAGGGAAAGGAACTCTGCGTATCCGCAGTTCAGCTTCTGTGTTTGCTCAAGGCTAAACGAAATAGCCTTCACTTCAGTGACATTTCACGATGTCACTCTGTCACTGGGTGGAGAAAACTCCTGCAGAAAGGTGAGAATATGACTCACTTCAAGAAAATATTATCTTCAGCTATGATGAATTTGATGTGCGTCTGGGCTGCTTGGCCAATTTGTTTTCCCTTTTTTATTAAGAAGTAAATGTGACCAAGAAATTACCTGGAGGGCCTACTAGAGATATGCACGTTTGTGCAAATACACACAAAAATGAAACATATAGCCACATGCAGTAGGTATAAAAATATATATTGCAATATTTCATACTTGTTAGTGAAAATATTTTTACAACATAATGCCTCCCAAGTGCAGGAAATAAATCAAGCCTCTTAAAAGTGATTGTAGTTGACTCATTTAGTGCTGTCATAATATAGCGTTTTCTTTAATGAAAATTTATATCGTTTTTTTCCTGGACTCAGTGGAATAAATTTGTACTGAAAGATGGAAGCGATCGATGTATTCAGTATTAAACACACCCAATTCCTGACAATATACAGGAGCTGGATCAAGTGAGGTACAGACGGACATAGCTTAAGCTTAAATGCACCTTTTCTGCTCTGAGCTTTTCCACATCAAAATTGTCATATAAACGTAGTAGAAACCAGTGGCTTTTGGCAATGAGACACAGCACTTTCAGATCAACCTTGTGCTGGTATCACAGTGAACTACCAACACACTGATTCAGATTCAGATAATGGATTTATGTTTAAAGCAATTTGCAATTGTGAACACCTGCAGTAAGAAAGAAAGGAAGTTAGCGGCTCTAGCTTAAGAGCATTTAAAAATGCAGACAGATGTAAAAAATAGTACTAGAGAAGGATGACCCATATAAAATCAGCAGGAAAAGAGAGTAACTGAAAGATTCATATACATGCATGCCTTGTTTTACTGTGTATATTGCTTTTTTTTTTTTTTTTTAAACAAATTGACAGTTTGTGGCAACACTGCGTGGAGCAAGTCTACTGGTGCCATTTTTTCTAGTAGCATTTGCTCACTTTGTGTCTCTGTGTCACATATTGGTAATTCTATGTACATTGTTTTTTTTAGACATATGGCTATTGCACACTTAATAGACTACAGTGTATTTGTAAACATAATCTTCATATGCATTGGGAAAGCAAAAAATTTGTGACTTCCTTCATTGTGATATTTACTTTATTATTGTCGTCTGGAACCAAACCTAAAATATCTCTGAGGTATGCCTGTGTGTATGTATGTATATATATGTAATTTTATAGTCCTAGAATATGAAGCAAGGACTCATGATAAACAAAGAGTCGGGGCCAGAAATTAGAACTGAAGAGAAAAAAAATCCTTCCTGGTGTAGTCAAGGTAATCACAGAAAAGAATGTAGTTCAGGAGATAACAATCTTTTCAAGTTTTAATGATGAAATAAAAGGCTCTCCTGCCTAGGGGCGGGGGCAGGGATGGGGGAGGTTTGAAGTCGGGCTAGGTGGGAAGTGGATGAAATGGGGTGAACCATCAGGACTGGGGTTTCATCTCAGTGTTTGGAACATCAACTTCATAAACACTGTGAGCTGTGGTCCACCATGGACCACAACCGTGTGCTGCAGAGTCCAGAAAACAAACCAGGCAAGGAACCCGTGGTCCTGTGTTAATATTCTCCAGGATTACCAGTATGAGAGGGAGGGTGACTTTTTATTGCCCTTGAAGTAAAAAGTGATGTTAAAATTTGATTCTTGCTCTTATGATAATCTAACTTGGAACATCAAACAAAACCTTAAGTACTGTATCAGTCAGGGTCCAATCAGGAGAGAGAATCCATACAAGAATCTCAACGGGGAAAGTTTAATATAAAAACTATTAATTTAAGAGGGGATTGGAGTAATGACATATTGGCTAGTAGGAAATAAAGAGAACTCTAAAGACAGTAGGAATGGCAGATAGAATAGCATGTAGTAATATATGATATGATATAATATAAAACATATAACAGAATATAATAATAATATGTTACTACCCCTATGGCTGAGAGAGAAAAACCAAGGAAGAGTCCCCCAGAGCTCAGATCTATAACTTGTTGGAGAGGGCGTAGCCATGGCTCACACACTGGATGGAAGAAAAGCTGCTAGTGGAATTTTCCAGAAACCCACCCTCTCAGAGGCCAGGGAAAGCTGTTCATAGGAAAGTGTCTCACTGGAGTCACTCTAGTGCAGAACCACCTGAGGCAGGTGTAGGAGGAGGTTGTAAGGACTGTGCACTGGAGCATCTGTGGGCACATCAGGAATCAGGCGCTGGAAAAGCCAGCCGTGCTGCAGGAGCTGGGCACTGAGGGAGCAGTGTGCCCTGCAGGCACTGAACCTGAAGAATCCACCTGTGTTGCAGTTGGCAGATGCTGAGAAAACATCTGGAGAACAAGGAAGAAAACCCTTCTCCTCCTGCAATGTCTCTCCAGTGCTCTCTACTGATAAAGCTATCACGCCTCAGCAAAGGGAACATAGTTAAGGGGCCCAGATCCATTTTCAAAGAGCAGGCAAGAAGGTTTAATTTGGAGCTGAGAAGCAACAAATCACAACTGGCACAAGCGTACATATAGAATCATCATAATCCTTTAAGTTGAAAATTTGAACACATTGAGAGTCTTTGTACAGTGAGATGATTCTTATACTGTGAGTTGTTTTTTGTTCTCTTTTACATCTTCATGAGATGAGTACTCAGAGGAACAGCAGAAAGGGTAGCTGTGTAGGCAGCACAAATCACCCAACTTACAGAAGTCTAAATCAGGCCTCCTATATCATTAACATCTTATTTTGATTACAGACAATAAAGAAATAGAGCATTATCGATGCTTCTTTTGAAAATTCTTTTATACTGCAGAGCTAAATGCGTAAATCAGTGACCTGGGCTCAAGCCAATTCTTTTTTCTTTTCATAACATTGCTGTTAAACGAATGTTCTTCATCTCTTTTCTGTTAGCCTCGTAGGATGGTGTATTAGTTTGCTAGGGCTGCCATAACAAACACCAGAGATTTCTTTTCTCATAGTTCTGGAAGTTCTCAAGAAGTCTGAGATCAAGGCATCAGCAGGTCTGGTTTCTTCTGAGGCTTTTCTCCTTGGCTTGTAGATGGTTGTCAGCTCCCTGTGTCTTCACATGGTCTTCCCTCTGTGTGTTTCTGTGTCCAAATTTCTTCTTTTTATAGGGATACCAGTCATATTGGACTAAGGCCCACCCAATTCCCTCATTTTAACATAATCACCTCTTTAAAGACCCTATCTTCCAATACAGTTAGATTCTGAAATACTGGGGATTAGAGGCTCAACATATGAGGTTTGGGAGGAACAGAATTCAGTCCATAACAGGTGGTTAACTGCGAGGGTCGTTAACTTTGAAAGCCTGGGTTCAAACTCCAGATCAGCCAGTTTGATACGTCAGTTGTGTAACATGGGGCAACTTATTCACCCACCTTGAATCTCAGTTTTCTCATCTACTTTGTAAAGCTGTTGTGAGAATTAAATAAAGTAATATAGGCAAAGTATTTAGAATAGATTCTGGAGTATACTATGAGCAAAAGATGTTAACTATTAGTAATGGTGATATTATTTTTATCTTCACTTATTTATTTGATTATAAACACATAATGGCTACTTCCCAGATGACATAATACCTTTGCTGGTAATACGATAAGGAGGCACACAAACTCATAATTACCAGGTTAAATTTGTGCTTTCCTCAGGACCTTTGCACTTGCTGTTCCTGGTGCCTGGACCTCTGCTTTGCTGGCTTCTTCCAGCCTCTGCCCAGATGGTACCCACCCAGAGAGGCCTTCATGGACACTCTATGTAAAGTAAATGCTCACTCCTGCTCTGTGTACATCCTATTGCCTTCTCTTCTTTTTGTCATCGCCCTGAGTGCAATCTCAGGTTCTCATTTATTTTCCTATTTGTTCTCTGTCTCTTCCACCATAGTGTAAACCGTCTTAGACATTGCTACATCTCAACTTCCTAGTGTACTAAACCTGGCACACAGAGCCATTCAAAAATGCTGTTTACAGGAATAAAATACAAAAAACTGTGTAACACCCTATTTTGAGGTAAGTATGTGGTGAAAAAAAACACACAGCCATGTGCTCCAGATCATAAATAAAAGATCTCAAAAAGGAGAAAGGGATATATTAAACACATTCTGAATACTTCTATTTTTCTAGTTCAGTGATACAATATTAATTGTTTTTATTGCTGGAAAACCTTTTGTTCCTTTCCAGGACACTAGCATTCGTGTTACTCTAACAATAAGTTGGTATCTTATAATGTTAACTTTTAAATCTATGAATGGAGAGCTAGAAGTCTTTCAACAATCACTGTCATCCACTGAAAATGATCTAAAAATGGGAGCACTTAATGAGCGCTCTTCTCCTTTCCTTCCCAACCCACTCCAATGCATTTGTTCTGATCTTAGGGTTACCACAGACTTCAAAGGGGGCTGCGGTCAGCTCTGCAGGAAGGAGAAGAAAAGTCCCAGTAAACACAAAGGCCATCAAGTCTGAATACACATTTCTTTGACTGAGTCCACAGTGCATGAGTATTGGGACAATGATTGGTTCTGGCTGAGGATTGTTTTGTCAGGCCTATATGGCTAGGCAGGCCATTCAAATGGTCATATTTTATTCCGGTAGCACGAAAGAGTTATAATCAAGTCAAATATATGTTGCGTATGCACAAGTGAGCCTCTGTATATCTTTTTGGCATGAAAATTGGAATGCAATCCTTATTCAAAATTCTAGCTAAATTATTAGATGATTTGGATTAGGAAACATTACACTTACGGACCTCTGTCTGCCATGAACCTCATCTGTCGTAGTTTTATTATCAATCTTTTAACGACACTGACGGAAATTTAAGCCTGTCCAAATTTGATGCCACATCTTCGTGGTGCTTTTCAAATATAAACTGAGAGAATCTGAGTTTGTTAATATAGTTAGTGAAAACTTTTAAAAATTAACTCTAAAGTGAATAAGGAAAAGACAAATTCTCTGCAATCAGTATGCCAGTCCTGGTACAACAAAGTCTACAGTCTAGCATGAGTCACTGTTGGGCACGGGTCAGTATGGGACCCAGAGGGATCAGGAGGCAGCCAACAAACAAGATTATTTTCCCCTAAACAACAGGTGGCTAAGGATTTCACCATTTTACAAGTGGAATACTGAAATTAACGCTAAAACCACGTACCATAGACTAAGATAAGAGTTGAGTCAACTACCTTTAGTCTATTTCAGATTATGAAATTAATTCTTCCCAGCTCCTAAGTTTTGCTGCCCTTTAAAAGGTATGTGTAAGGAACAACCTCATAGGCATATTAAGGGGACTTTATCTGAGTGAGTTGGACTCAGATCATTACTGCAATCATGATTCTGATGTCCAGAGACATAAGGTCAGTTGATTAGCTCCTTGAATACTCAGCTTGGCAAAAAGTAGTCTTTGCGGCTGGTTACTCAGAAAGTATGGTGATTATTGATGTGGGTAGGGGGTAGCAGAACTAAAATGAGAACACTTGCTTTGCCTGTCTTAGAGAATGATGTCTAAATGTGAGGTGCCATATAGAAGCTTTTCTGCTATTATGCAATACACACGTTCCTGAAAGACTTTCTTGTTCTGAAAAATTATGCATGGAAAATAGGGTTCTCTGGCTAAACAGGGTTGGGTCAGATCATTCAAACATATGCAACTTCATAACCAGAGCACCAAGAACACAACAATAATCTTAACATACTAACACAGTTAAAAAGATATTCCAAATTGCTACTAAATAAATATCTTAGCAAACATAGGATTTTATCCGTTTTTTAAAAAAAGTAGACTACGTATGAAAGAGGGTACAAAGAAGAGCCAAGGTTGCTAAATAACAGAGATAAGGAAAAATATACAAAGACTGAGGAAGAACCAAGCCCAAAGCACCTACATGAAGTTGAGAATAAACTGAGCCAAGAGGAAGACCATGCAGCAGATATGCATCACTGGGAGAACCCTGTTTCTTGGTGGTTCACCGCATTCAGTGCCTACTGCTTGGTGACATACAACAGTCATGTGAGGAATGATTCTTTTGTGTGCCAAATCGACTGGGCTAAGGCATGCCCAGATAGCTGGTAAAACATCATTTCTGGGTGTGTCCGTGAGGGTGTTTCTGGAAGAGATTAGCATCTGAATCAGTAGAGGAGAAGAGAAGATGGCCCTCGCCCATGTGGGTGGGCACTGGACAATCAAGTGAGGTCCCGGATACAACACAATATCAGAGGAAGGGTGGATTCATTCTCTGCTTGAGCTATCTATCTTCTCCTGCCCTCTGACATCCACAGTCCTAGTTCCCAGGGTTTTGAACTTGGACTGAATTACACCACTGGCTTTCCTGGGTCTCCAGCTTGTATACGGCAAACTATGGGACTTCTCACCCTACATAATGACATGAGCCAATTCCTATAATAAATCTCTTTCCACAAAATACAAGTATAAATTAAACAGATATTTCCTATTGGTTCTGTTTCTCTAGAGAACCCTGACAAACACAATGCAGTGGGAAAAACCCACATAAGAACTAATAGGACATCCTAGTTATGTTAGCATTGCTTTCTTTCTTACAATTGCATATGAACTTGTGTCCTTCAGAGAGGCATGTGTGGTACCAGGGTAGACTGTATTTCACTTTGAAGTGTGTGTATGTATTTCTATCATCATTTACTGATTTGGGTCACTGCCTTTCAAACAAATTTTACTAAATTTAACTAAAAACTCTGTATTTGTTTATCGGATATTGAGATCACTGCTATCCTGGTTTCCCTTTTTTTCTTGACTATGGTTTTCTTCTCAACTTCCTGCTTTGTTCCAGGTGGGGTTTTCAGGTAACATTTTTTTCTTCCTTTCTTTTTTTGTTATTGCCCTTTTGTCTTATTCTTTGTTAATCATCCTTGTTCTTAATGTACCTGTGTTTCGATGGTAAGATACCTCATATACATATTTGAAGCAAACAGTGCATAAACAAGCAGTAACACATACTTAAAGAAGTTGATACTACAGACACACCTCATGCAGCGTATCACCAATCCACTTTTCCACCAGCTTGTTCTCTCCTCTCTCACACAAGCATAATGCTCTCAGTCAAGCATATTACTGTCCCAGGACTGCTTTGACACATTACCACAACCTGAGTGACAGTTTTATACTCTCACAGCTCAGGATCCCAGAAGTCCAAACTCAAGGTGTTCAGAGTGGGTTCCTTCTGGAAGCTTTGAGGGAGAATCCATTTCATTCCTCCCTCTTAGCTTCTGGTGGCTACCGGCAACCTTTGGGGCACTCCTTGGCCTGTAGAGACATCACTGCAACCTCTGTCTCAGTCTTCAAGCTGACTTCTTTGTGCAAGTCTGTCTTCTCCCTTCCTCTCATAAGGATACCCGTCATTGGTTTTAGGAACCACACTAATCCAGGATAACCTCATCTTGAGATACTTAGCTTACATACATCTTCAAATAAAGCCACATTCACAGGTATCAGAGGACAAAACTTTTCAAGGGACACCACTCAAACCACGACAGGCATAATCAGAGATACTGTGGGTACAGTTCCAGACCACAATGAAGTGAATATCAAAATAAAGCAAGTCACATGAATTTTTTTGTTTCCCAGTGCCTATAAAAGTTATGTTTACACTATACTATAGTCTATTAAGTGTGCAGTAGCATTGTGCTGAAAAAAAACAATGTATGTACCTTAATTTAAAAATACAGTATTGCTAAAAAATGCTAACCATCATCTGACCTTTCAGTGAGTGGTGGTATTTTTTTTTGCTGGTGGAGGATGTTGCCTTGAAGTTGATGGCTGCTGGCAAATCAGAGTGGTGGTTCCTGAAGGCTGGGGTGTGTGGCAATTTCTTCGAATAAGACAACAATGAAGTCTGCCACATGGATGGACTCCTCCTTTCATGAATGATTTCTCTGCAGTATGCCATGGTCTTTGATAGCATTTTATCCATGGTGGAACTTCTTTCAAAACTGGTGCCAATCCTCTCAAACCCGGCTCCCGCTTTATCAACTAAATTTATGTCCTATTCTAAATCCTTTGTTGTTATTTCAACAATCTTCATAGCATCTCCACTGGAGTAGATTTCGTCTCAAGAAACCACTTTCTTTGCTCACCCATAAGAAACAACTGCTCATCCGTTCAAGTTTTATCATGACATTGAAGCAATTCAGTCACATCTTCAGGCTCCACTTCTAATTCTAGTTCTCTTCCTATTTCCACCACATCTGCAGTGACTTCCTCCACTGAAGTCTTTAACCTCTCAATGTCATCCACGAGGGCTGGAATCAACTTCTTCCAAACTCCTGCTAAGGTGGATATTTGGAGCTCTTCCCATGAATCATGAATGTTCTTCATGGCATCCAGAATGGTAAATCTTTTCCACAAGGTTTTCAATTTACTTTACCAGATTCATCAGAGGAATCACCGTCTATGGCAGCTATAGACTTATGAAGTGTGTTTCTTAAAGAGTAAGACTTGAAAGTCGAAATGACTCCTCGATCCCTGGCCTGCAGAATGGATGCTGTGTCAGCAGGCATGTAAACAACATGAATCTCATACCTCTCCATGAGAGCTCCTTGGTGACCAGGTGTATCATCAGTGAGCAGTAATATTTTGAAAGTAACCTTTTTCTGAGCAGTAGGTCTCAACAATGGGCTTAAAATACCCAGTAAACCAGCAGATGTACTGTCATCCAGGCTTTGTTGCCCCATTGAGAGGGCACAGGCTGAGAAGTTTCAGCTTAATTCTTAAGGGCCCTAGGATTTTTGGAGTGGTAAAGGAGCATTGGCTTGAACTTAAAGTCAACAACTGTGTTAGCCCCTAGCAAGAGGGTCAGCCTGTCTTTTGAAGCTTTGAAGCCAGGCATTGACTTCTCTCTGGCTATGAAAGTCCTAGATGCCATCTTCTTCCAAGATAAGGCTATTTTGTCTACATGGAAACCCTGTTGGGTAGTGAAGCCACCTTCATTCATCATCTTAGCTAGATCTTCTGGATAAATTATTACAGCTTCTACATCAGCACTTGCTGCTTCACCTTGCATTTTGATGTTCTGGAGACAACTTCTTTCCTAAAACCTCATGAATCAACCTCTGCTAGCCTCCAACTTTTGTTCTACAGCTTCTCCTCCTCTCTCGGCCTTCACAGAATTGAAGAGAGTTAGGGTCTTGCTCTGGATTAGGTTTGACTTAAGGGAATGTTATGGCTGGTTTGATCTTCTATCCAGACGACTAGAAGTTTCTCCACCTCGGCAATAAAGCAATTTTGCTTTCTTAGCATTCGTATATTCACTGGAGTAGCACTTTTAATTTCCTTCAAGAACTTATCCTTTGCAATCACAACTTGGTTAACTGGCTCAAGAGGCTTACCTTTCGGCCTATCTTGGCTTTCCACATGCCTTCCTCACTAAGCTTAATCATTTCTAGCTTTTGATTTAAAGTGAGAGACGTGCAACTCTTCCTCTCACTTGAGCACCTAGAGCTTATTGTAGTGTTATTAATTGGCCTAACTATAATATTGCTGTGTCTCAGGGAATAGGGAGGCCCAAGGAGAGGGAGAGAGACAGCGGAACAGCCGACAGTGGAGCAGTCAGAACACACGCAATGTTTATGGATTACATGAGCCGTCTTATACGGGCACGGTACATGGTGCCCCCAAACAATTACAAACGTAACATTAAAAATCACTGATCACAGATCATCATAACAAACTTAGTAATGATGAAAAAGGTTGTAATATTGTGAAAATCACCAAAATGTGACAGAGACACAAAATGAGCAAACGCTGTTTGAAAAATGGCCCCAACAGACTTGCTGTAGGTGGGGTGGTCACAAACTTTCAATTTATAAGAAACACAGCATCTGTGAAGTGCAATAAAGTGAAGCACAAGAAGACAAGGTGCGTCTGGATAGTACGGTTTCAGCAATTTTTGTTGTCTGTCATGGAATGATGATGATAGATTTTACTTAATTGTTGATAATCTCTTTTAAATAATTGGCTTGGTTAGGACTGTGGACAGTGGCTGGGAGAGTTTTCCTCTGCTTGAAATTAACTTATTTTTATTGAATCTGTGACCTTGGCTGTGTTAGTTGAATACCCCATGAGAAAGTACTTTGATTAGACAGGCAAGTAAGGGAAAAATGACTCTAAAGGCCCAACAGTATTAATGTTGGCTCTCCCTCCCAGGCAGTATAACTCTTAACAAGTCAATTGCTTTACAGAAACCAGAGTGTGAGATCATTCATAAATTATACAAATTCTCACAGTGGCAAAGCGAAATTTACCTGTAGGGAAAAATACAAATGTAAAAATGTTTCCTGTAGTCTAATTGTTTGTAGCAAGATAGAATGATTGACCTCATCTTCTACCACTATTATACAACCCCACACCAACACACACACACACACACACACACACACACGCAACACTTTGACTAAATACCCAAAGTGATTTTAAGCAACGCACATAGACTCAGTAAGCAGTAATTAAGAGCAATGAATTTATTTCCTTTATTTCTTCCCTTTAGTACATTCTAGACTCTGTTTTTAACCTTTCAATATCACTCAATTAAGAAAAATGACCCCACATTTCTTTTAGGTAATACACCACTCCTCAGCAATTATAAGGGGATCTTGGCATACAAGGCTATTGTTTTCCTTTTCACCGATCTTCCTCTCTAGAACCAAGGAACATGAATCGCAATTATTTTATCCACTGAGAAAGGAAAGTTTAAATCAGTGCCTTTATGTGTAGGGCTACATGAGGCTTTTAGATCACTAGATGAAACTAAATGCCTGACTTAAAAAATAACTGAGTTTACAGATCCTACCAGAATTTTACTAGCGCTTCTGTTTATCTGTGGTTTAAAAAAAAATAATGCCAGGGCTTCTAGTGAAATATAGATGACCCTTCGTAGACCTGAGTCAATGTCAAATATCTTATTTTCTCTGGAGCTTCTTGTGTGGTCAACTGTAATTGCTATTCACAGACCCACAGGGCAGGCTTCCAGGTCCAAAATGTACACATTCTACAGTTTGACCCTTCAAGGTGCTGTAAAAACATAAAATACATTTCTTTGGAGAAAACTCTCTGCTACAGCATGGTCCCTTGAACTGTCCAATTTGATCTGTGATTCCTGCTGAGATATGCATTACATCATGGTCTATTTTCAGCTTGTTACATTAATCAAAACCTATGCCATTTATTAAACTGCTTCCTGCAGCTCAGGCATTTGAAATGCAGAGTGCCAGCAAGCAGCTGCCAAACACCGTGAAGGAAAGAGGTGGGCTGGATTTAAGTAATGTACAAATTGAATTTCAAGTGACTGAGCAGCCTCTTTATCTCTTGGTGACACAACCAGCGACTGTAGCACCGTTCTTAAGGAAATGAAACCCAGAGCCATGGTTCAATCATGGGGTGGTTACCAAGCCTCTGCCCAGCAGTCTTTCCGGAACTGCTGATGAATGTGACCTTTGCAAAAATGCACAAAGCCTTGATTTCTGCACGGTTAACCTTTACAAGCTGGAACCCCTCTGTGAAACCTACCCACAGCAAAGGGAAGCTTCAGAATCAAAACAGACACATACACATTTCATGAAAGAGCGACTACAAACACGCACATGCTCACGCGTATTCTCAGAGGATGAAGACATTGAACCATTTTCAATTATTCTCTCAACTGTGTGTTTCCAAGCATTTACATTCCTCTTCCTTATGAGCAGGAAAGTACCAGAACTCGATGCAGTGTCAACTCTGTACTTAAATGCATTCGCTCCATTTTACAACTGCCTTGACCGGAATTGGTGGTGGGAATGGAAATTATATGCGTTCAGGTTTGCGAAGAGTCACTGAGACCCTTTGTTCACCATTAAATAATGATCACGTGCACGTGTTGAGGAGAAGGGGGCGGGTATTAAATGGACAGCCTCGATTTCCACTGTTGGTCTACCTGGGAAAACCATTATGCTGTGATAGCATCTCACCATGTTGTTTTTTCCAAACGTATTGGATATTCACTGTGAGGAGCAGGTAGGATGAGCGTTATGAGGGTGACTATGTCAATATTCTTAACCGGTTACAGTAATGAATCAAACTTCCTTTCTATGGCTTCTTCCTGATTTTAACAGAATTTTGTTTTTAAACAAATCTAAGTTTTCTCATTATTAATAAGTTGATTCCGATGACATTAATCATTAAGGAAAAGTAAGTTACACTAGCTTATCTAATCCTCTTTTAATGTCTAGTTCTAGTGGTAATTTTTTTTTTTTTTTTTAGCGGTACGCGGGCCTCTCACTGTCGTGGCCTCTCCCGTTGCGGAGCACAGGCTCCGGATGCGCAGGCTCAGCGGCTGTGGCTCACGAGCCCAGCCACTCCGCAGCATGTGGGATCCCCCCGGACCTGGGCACGAACCCGTGTCCCCTGCATCGGCAGGCGGACTCTCAACCACTGTGCCACCAGGGAAGCGTGGTAGTATTTTTTATATCATACTTTTCTCTCAACTAAGCTCTTTACTACCTGATCATGTGATTTGCCTAGCAAGCCTATGAAGTAATTAGAATAGGGTAAGCTGTTATTATTGATGAGAAAACTAAAGTCCAAAGAGGTTAAAGAGCATGCCAAAGGTCAGCATGGCAAATCACTAGTAATCCTGGAACGTTAACCTCTCTTTCCTGGGATTTCTATGAACCATGAGGGCTATGGCAATAAGGATATGGGGAAACCCGTGACTTCAAAAGACCCCTTGATTCATCTTTATAGGGTCTCGATCTGCAGCTTCCTGTCCACCGTATTCACTTCAGAATCCTTGTCAAAGTGCAGGAAACCCCTGATCCTCAAACACCCAGCTTAGAAATGACCCAGCCATGCAAACACCCGCTTTCTGGCTGTCTTTTTACTGTCAACTGATCAACCGTGGAGAAATAGTGGGGAGGGTGTAGGGCAAACTTCTAGAGACATCAAGTGAAAAAAAAAAAAAAAGTGGGAGGGAGGATACACTGTAAAAGAATAAAGAGCAGGTGATCTCCAAAGTCATTCATTTATTCACTCACCCACCATGGGTTAGGCAGGAAAAATGCAAGTTAGTGAAATTCATGAACGCTTTTTAGTCCTTGTGCATTGCACTAAGTATTGAGAACATAGACCCAAGATGTGTCTACAAGTAACTCTAAGCAAAGAATGAGTGAGAAGAATGGTATTTGAAAAGTACACAGCAAATTAGAACACAGAAGTTGGGAGGTTTATTTCTGTCTGAGGTAACCAGGGAAGGCTTTGTGTCCAATGATGGGGCTGTGATGGATGAGCTGGACTCAGTAAAATCCCAGTTCTCAGAAGTCACGCTAATGTGTTATTACTCCCTTGAGTCCAATTTTCAGCCCAAAAGGTTTTGTGGGGATTCTAGTTACTTTCATAAAATGTAAAATACATAAAGCAATGGACATTGTATAAGGCAAAGTCATACCAGTATCTGTTAGGACCCTCTGTATACCAGGTATATATTATCACTCATCTTTACAACTGTTTCCCAAGGTAGATAGTCTAATATCATTTTACAGATGGAGAAACTGAGGCTCAGAAAGGCTAAGTCTCTTGCCATCACCAGTAAGTGGGAAATGAAGGCAGTTATTTTTGAGCAAAGTGTCAAACACACAAATGGTCTTATAGTCCTAACGTGTGCAGATAACCTAGCCCTGCTGGTTACTTGGCTGGCTACAGTGTGCTGAATCTTCCACAAAAATATTTTGAGATGGTGAGCTACCGTCAGTGTACTTGACCCCTTTAAAGCTTTCATGTATAACGCAAACTTTTCCAAAATACGTGTTCTTTTCTGTAAGACAATGTCCCTTTTATTTTGGCTAAGTATGGCTTCCCTCCTTCCCTGTTCAATCCGGGGCAACTGCCTCAAAGACATGATTTAGCTGAAGTTAAAAATAAGGGGGGAAAGGGTATAAGTAAATGTGAAGGCTGATCCTACTTGAACGAGAGGTGATTGTCCCAGGGAAAAGTAGGCGATTCTTTTTTTATTTTATGCTGTCAACTCTGGCCTGTCTTTAGAGGCACCTAAGGCCTTAGTTTATTAACTGTTCAGACTTTTGATTTCAAAAGATTACTTCTTCCTAAAGGCTGACCCAGGGCTTGGCTGTGCTGCTTTAAATTCGGGTCTCTAAGAACTGAGCAACTTTCTTTGAGCCTTCAAAGTAAAGCCAAATGCTCCATCCTCAGCGGGAAAGTGACTTTAATTAATTCTGGACGACCTTTCGGTTGAAAAGCGAAACACTGCCCCGCGGCTTTTTAGAAAGGTTAGGTTGTACCTTTTCCCTCTTACTGTGATGAGTTTTGAGAAACACGTGTGTTTCTCACACAGGTCTCTGCTTCCTGCATTCTTGTAGATGAGCATGTTCTTTAATAAGGGAAAAACAAAATAAAACAAGCCAAAAAGCCCTGTTTGTAGCCAATTAACTTCTCAATTCTAGCTAGAACTAAACCACAGTATAAAATCTTCCATAACAATAAAATATGACTAAAGACCTCATCAATTCTCATTTAGCAAATGCTTCGTACTGGACCATCTTTTTCTAATACTTAGGAATTCCATTATTTCTTATTTCAGTGAACATGTTAGGAAAAAAAAATTAAGTGAAACGGGATTAGGTTTGCCATTTGTCATTTACTCAGAGCAGAATTCTGGTCTGACATGTGGGCAACTCATACCCAGGGCTTAATGCTTTTAGTAATTATAAGGATCATGTAGAGTATGTTGATTGGTGGGGGGGAAAAAATCTTTATTAACTGCTCAGAAATAGTTAATTCTTCATTAGAGCACTGCACTAGAGGCTGCAGCCTGTGAACCATGGATTAGAGTTTATGATAGTAATAACCTCCCTGAAAAAACATTTGTTACTATACTTAATGACCAGATTTTAGTGCATTAACCTTCCTTGGGAGGTCAACTAACAAAATGGATGTTAACTGCTGGTAACAACCAATTCCTCTGAAATTAATATTTAGATGCCTTTGGTGTCAAAAAACCTTCCTTCCATATCAGGGCATTAAAAACACTTCTAAATTATTAATAGCAGGCAGGATTCAATGCCTCAAAGATTTCCATGCCAATGCTCTTTATCCTCAGCCTCTTCCTATTTTCTCAAACAGTTCTCTTCTGCAGGAACAAGGAAGGCATTCAGGGAAATTAGGTCTCAGAAATGCATGTGGGTCAACAATGCACTGCAGTTTGGAAAAGGTCACTCTTTAAGTGCAACAGAAATAAACATAACAGGAGTGTGAAAGGCGATGCTGAGAGCACTGGGAACCCGACGGGGACAAACTCCCCACCAGGCCTGGGCTCCGGAGCCACGGCCCTCTCACCACCTGTCAGGAACTCCCTGCCGACACATTTTTGCATCCCTTCTGTGACTGACCTCCTGGCTCATCTCTTCAGCCCCTCCCCCTGCCCTCAAACTGGAAACAAACCACACTTATGTCAAAGCAACTTCTGAACTATTTCCTTCCCAAGCAACCCCAGAATATAAAACATGTTCTGAAAAGCTGCACCATTCCCTGGAGAAATTTTATGATTTGGTTACTGCAGGGTGTGCTGCTCCTTGGCCGGGGTAGCCTTGAGTCCTTGCCAAACAATGAAGCATTGCTATTATTAGCCTTCCTATTCAATGGCCACAAAACTGTCCCTGTTGCTATTTTCAGACTGTGTTCTTCTGGTGCAATAGGGCCGACGTTGCACCAGGAGGGCAGAGTAGCTGTCTATTGCCAAAACCTGCACAGTGGCATGAATGTGAAAATGTTTTCATGGGGGTATTTTTAGGCAGAGGTGAAATACAGATAGAGAGCCAAAGCCCAGCCTGCTGAAAGCTCTGCTAGTTTCAACAGAGACATACCTACTGGCGTTGGGAGAGCGCCCCTGGGACCTCAGTGATGAAGCTGCTGTGTTTAATAATTTCCTCAAATCCCATGAAGGCAATGACAGTCCTGACTCAGTCATTTACATCAGCCCAGGTACAGGCACAAAATGATAAACCAATATCATACAGAGCTGCGATGGGGATGATAAGGGTGACCATGCAAAATGCATGTACATTATAAAAGGGCCTTTCCCTCATGGCATGGTCAGTTACAAACCCAGCAGCAGTGTTTCCAGAGCTGTAATTGATATAACATTGTATCAGTGTCAGGTGTACAACTTAATCATTCAATATATATTTGTGAAACGATTACCACAGTGTCTAGTTAACATCCATCCCCGAACAGGGTTACAATTTGTTTTCCCTTGTGATGAGAACTTTTAAGATTTATTCTCTTAGCATCTCACTTCACCCATTTTACTCACCCCCAACCCTGCCTGTGACAACCACTAATCTGTTCTCTGTATCTATGAGTTCTTTTTTTTTTTTAAAGATGCCACATATAAGTGTGATCATACAGTATTTGTCTTTCTCCGCCTGATTTATTTCACTTAGCATAATTCTCTCAAGGTCCATCCATGTTTTCATAAATGGCACTATTTTATTCATTTTTATGGCTGAATTACATATATATATATATATATATATACACACCTATATATATACACATACATATGTCTGTCTGTCTGTCTGTCTATCATCTATCTCACATTTCCTTTATCCATTCACCCATCAGTGGATACTTAGGCTGTTTTCCATGTCTTGCCTATTGTAAATAATGCTGTAGTTAACATGGGGATGCATATATCTTTCCAAGTTAGTGTTTTCATTTATCTTTGGCTAAATACCCAGAAGTGGCATTGCTGGGTCATATGGTAGTTTTATTTTTAGTTTTTTGAGGCACCTCCATACTGTTTTCCAGAGTGTTTGAAACAATTTTCACTCCCAGTACCAGTGTTCGAGGGTTCCCTTTCCTCCACATACTTGCCAACATTTGTTATTTCTTGTCTTTTTGATAATAGCCATTCAAACAGGTATGAGGGGATATCTCATTGCGGTTTTGATTTGCATTTCCTTGATGATTAGTGAAGCTGAGCATCTTTTCATGTACCTGTTGGCCATCCGTGTATTTTCTTTGGAAAAACATCTCTTCAGATCCTCTGCCTACATTTTAATTGGGTTAGGTTTGTTCTTGTTGTTGTTGAGTTGTATGAGTTCTTTATATGATTTGGATATTAGCCTCTTATTCAATATGATTTGCAAATATTTTCTCCCATTCCATAGGTTGAGTTTTCATTTTGTTGATGACTTCCTGGACTGTACAGAAGCTTTTCAGTTTTGACGTCTTCCCACTTGTTTGTTTTTGCTTTTGTTGACTTTGCTTTTGGAGTCAGATCCAAAAAATCATCCCCAAGACTGATGTCAAGGAGCTTACCGCCCATGTTCTCTTCTAGGAGTTTATGGTTTCAGGTCTTATGTTCAAGTGTTGAATGCATTTTGAGTTAGTTATTGTGCATGGTATAAAATAGTGGTCCAGTTTCATGCTTTTGTATGTGGCTGTCCAGTTTTCCCAACACAATTTATTGAAGAGACCGTCCTTTCCTCATTATATATTCTTGGCTCTTTTGTTATAGATTAATTGACTGTATAAACATAGGTTTATTTCTGGGTTCTCTGTTCTGTTCCATTGATCGAGGTATCTGTTTTTGTGCCCAAACAATACTGTTTTGATTACTATAGCTTTGTAATATAACTCGAAATCAGTGAATGTGATGCTTCCAGCCATCTTTCTTTTTGTTTGCTTATTTGTTTGTTTTTTTATACTGCAGGTTCTTATTAGTCATCAATTTTATACACATCGGTGTATACATGTCAATCCCAATCCCTCAATTCAGCACACCACCATCCCCACCCCACCGCGGTTTTCCCCCCTTGGTGTCCATACGTTTGTTCTCTACATCTGTGTCTCAACTTCTGCCCTGAAAACTGGTTCATCTGTACCATTTTTCTAGGTTCCACATACATGTGTTAATATATATTTGTTTTTCTCTTTCTGACTTACTTCACTCTGTATGACAGTCTCTAGATCCATCCACGTCTCAATGAATGACTCAATTTCGTTCCTTTTTATGGCTGAGTAATATTCCATTGTATATATGTACCACAACTTCTTTATTCATTTGTCTGTCGATGGGCATTTAGGTTGCTTCCATGACCTGGCTATTGTAAATAGTCCAGCAATCTTTCTTAAGATTGCTTTGGCTATATGGGGTCATTTGTGGTTCCATACACACTTTAGGATTGTTTGTCCTATTTCTGTGAAGAATGCCATTGAAATTTTGATAGGGATGGCACTGAATCTGTGGATTGCTTTGCATAGCATGGATGGGTCATTCTTGTTTCTTTCTGATGGGTACTTTTGTACTATTGGAAATTTAGTACAGACAGGGGTCCATTAAAATTTTGGGCCTGTTTTCATTTGAAAACACGATTTGCTATCTGACCACTCAGCTAGGACAAGTAAATCAAGCAATTTAAATTTAATAGCTAGATTCTTCATTACTTTGGGAATAATTTCTAATCGAAAGGCTGCAATGCCATTGCATATATATTATTCCTCCTTTCAATTGTTGCTGCTTTTCACTTTTTTTATATTGTCTTAGGAAAGAAGTATTTGCAAACAGTAAATAAGCAATTCTTTCTTTTAAACCATGACAGATTCTGCAGATTCAGTTGCTAAAATTTCAGATGATGGTATCTCTCTCTTAAGGTTTGGTGTTTTACTTTTTCATTTAAAAATACAAATTAAACAATTAAACTTTTTATAAATTCAGTGAAAAAGACAGGATGTTATCTTGGTTTTTAAAATATTTTTTTGCTAGACGTTTTTTCTTAACAGAGGCATTTTAGAAAAAGATCTCTTTCCAAATATAAAACTGAAATATGAACTGTTGACATTCTCCCCTGCCACCCTTTTTCCCACGGAAATATCAGTTATATTCTGCTGGTAGCCAGCTTTCAGACATAGTGTTCTGAACTGGTAGGAATGATCAAAATACAGTTATTGTCTTGCTCTGCTTTATCTCTAAACTGATAAGGTTTCTGAAAGCTATTTAATTGTCCTGTGAATCATTAACTTCATTATGTTTACAGAGAACGTGTTATCTCCCCTGATTCTTGGGAACTGCGGATCCTTCATCAGTGACCTGGAATGGTTGCTATGTGCGATGCAGCTGATGTACCTGTGCAACTTATTAGTGCCAGGTAGAGTTTTAAATCAGCATGTTGACTGTAGTGTTGTTCCCTTAATGAACTTCCATGCACTGCTTCCTGAAAACCCTTTTACGGTTTCTGTTGGCTCCATATGGCATTCTGATGAGCTTACACTTCTCCTTAAGTGCTTCTATATCAGAAAACAAGAGCAAAGCTAAAACAAAGTGAGTCATCTGGTTTTGTCTTTGCTTTCACGGCATGAGATAATGTGGAGGTGTTAATTACAAGACTTCACTGAGTCTTGACTAATAACAGTGTGCAAACAAACGCATGTCAGGCTCAGCCACAGAAATGCTTCTACTAATAAGGTAAAACTAGCAATGAGAGCTGACAATGAAGTAATACTTTCGCCTGAATATTCATTAATGAAGTTCTTGTTTGGGAGAAGGGAGGCTTCTGATTGTCCAGATGGATACCTAGAATAGGAACCCTGGTCATTCCCTTTAAATGAATTAACCACCATTTGGTGAGCCAGCACACTGGATTAATTCCCTTTTGTACTAACGCACTGACCCTTTGCTTCAAAGGCAGAGCCCTGATGACCACTGAGATCCCTCAATCCGTGACCTTGGCATAATAGGGACAAATTGAATTCCCAGAAGGAGAAAAATGATAGTGACCACAGAACATCACAAACAGCGGGCTGGAGACACAGCATGTTTTATTTAAATTCTTCGCTACAGCTCCTAGGGTTTCAGGGAGAAAAAGTGTGATTAGCTTACCTAACCCAGTCATGTCACTTCATCTGATGTTTTCCTTTTTTTCCCTTTTCCCTTTCCCTTTCCTTCCCTCCTCTTGTCTCTCTCATTCAGAGAGCAGTTCTGACATACTTCTTTAAGCATACAAGATCCACTGTTTTCATGTCAAAAAAGACACTTCCCAGGAAAGAGAGCTTTGGGCATTGACGGCTCTTTCACACTCTGCACCGTTATTTCTTTTTCATTTTTTAGTTACTTTTTATCAGAGTACAGTTGATTTACAATGTTGTGTTAGTTTCAGGTATACAGCAAAGTGAATCAGTTACACATATACATATACCTGTTTTTTGTTTCTTTTTTTAGATTCTTTTCCCATATAGACCCTTACAGAGTACTGAGTAGAGTTCCCTGTGCTATACAGTAGGTCCTTATTAGTTATCTATTTTATATATAGTAGTGTGTCTATGCCAATCCCAATCTTCCAATTGATTCCTCCCCCCTGCACCATTATTTCTGATGCCAGATCACGAGCTATACTACCCAGGTGATATATGCCTTTTTGGCATTTCTTAGTAAAGATGCCCAAATGAGAGACTCTACTGATGAAAGCATTTCCTTTAGGGGACCCTTTAAAAGCTCTCTATATATTTACAGAAATACAAAGGGGGATGTATATTTTTTGGATTGGGAGAATACAAAATCTTCCATTGCAATAAACCGTCAACGTATCAAATTTTTAGAATGGATCATGACCTGGGTAAAATAAAACAACCTTCTGTTTTGACTTTCTTGACAGCCCAAATCCTAATTTGGTGGAAGTGACTCTGCCCTGATTTAGAAAGCCACAGTCCCAGCCTTCTTTGCAATTAGAGGTGGTCACATAACATACATCTGGCCAATGGTATATAAGAGGAAGTTACTCAAAGCTACTTAAAATAGGACAGTAGCTGCTGAGAGGCACAGATTTTGTTCTGTGTGTTCTCCTGTAGTAGCCAGAACCAACTAGCCAGTCTGCACTAGACCATGAGAAAAAAGTGAAGAGAATCATATATTCAGGGCAATAACGGTGCTCTGTACTTCTCCTGATGTAAGGCATTCCTCCTTCCTCCTCCACATTATGCTAGTAATTTTCAGTTCTTTGATTTGCACAGCCAAATGTAACTCCTAATTGAAATAGACTATGGTATCAGAGTCTATTGGGGGATGTGGGCAGGAAAGGATGCTTCAAGTAATAGAACCTAAAATGTTTAATTTGCTTAATGGAAGAGGTGGGATGATGAAGGCACTATTGCAGGGGGTAAAGCTGGATGACCCATATTAAACAGGGCAAAACATTTTTTCAGACTCTAGGAACGCTGCCTACTGACTCCTAAGTAATACAGAACGTTGGCATGTGTTGGACCCTTCTTGCTGCTTTTAGCAAAGCCCTAAGGGACTGATGAACTAATTCAGTACACACACAGTCTACAAACAGATGCGGAAGCAAAGACAGCGCTGCTAAGAGAAGTGCTTTTCTCAAGACTTACAATCTAAGTTGTTTGAGAATCTCAAAAGCTGGAGCCTTTTGATAGCTAGGATCAATGTTTGTCGGCTGGAAATGAAACTCAAAATATAATGGAAAAGAAAAACAGAAGCTTAGTTCTCTCTCCTGTAATAGTCTGAGCGTAAGCCGGAAAGCTGTGAAGTGCATCGCTCCAAGGTGCATTTCTACCTTACTGCTTCTGCATCTCTTTGTCACAGAGATCCAAGATGACTCGCAACCACTTGGGCATTTCAGCAGGCAGGAGGGGAAAGAGGGAAAGAGAGGGTACCCTCTTCCCTTTAAAGGCATACTCTGGAAGTTGCACACATTATTTCTGCACATAACTTATTTGACAGAACTTAGTTATATCTCCACTCCCAAGCACGAGGTCTTTAATCTGGGCCACATGTGCTCAGCTAAAAGCCATGGGTTCCATGACTATGGAACTGGGGAAAGAACTGACACTGCCTCCCTTGTAGAGTTGAATATCCAGCTTCTCCTCTACCTCAAGTGGAAACCATTCTAAGCTGAAGACCCTACTCTGTTTTCCTCCTCTGATCTCCTTCTGAAAATCCAGCTTTGAAAAGCCGCCTACACCAATCTTAAATTTTTCATGCTCCACGTTAAAAAAAAAAAAGCAATGTAGGGCTTCCCTGGTGGTGCAGTGGTTGAGAGTCCACCTGCCGATGCAGGGGACACGGGTTCATGCCCCAGTCCGGGAAGATCCCACATGCCGCGGAGCGGCTGGGCCCACGAGCCATGGCCGCTGAGCCTGCGCGTCCGGAGCCTGTGCTCCGCAATGGGAGAGGCCACAACAGGGAGAGGCCCGCGTACCGCAAAAAAAAAAAAAAAGCAGTGTAGCTTTAATAAGATAGCAATACTTTGTATTTATATTTCACTCTTCCATTGGGCCAAAGGGTTATAGTGTTGGAATGCTCTTTGGCAATTCCAATCAGGAAAAACAAAATCTAAAAAATCTTTTGAAGATATCTTGGATAGTGGAAACGTCTCAAGATTTAGTTCTAATTAGCCTCTGAAATAATGTTCCTGGCAACTCTATTGCATTAACTGAGTTCAGATCAGGCATGCTGGGACATTTTCTTCTGTTTTGAATGAGGTCCATTGCTAATTCTCTAATCAATGAATGAACACTCCATTTGTCAAACGGCATAACTGCCATTCAATGAATATAATTCATAGCTAATTGTTAAATAGGAATAATCTGCTGTGACTTGACTAGGTTGTATGCCTTGACTTATGGGACCATCTAATTAAATAGTGGAAAAATCTTTTTTAAACCTATATTTTGGAGAAGAACTTGGCAATATGTTTTTGAAATCACACATGGGATGGATTAATTGATTCAAACATTACGTGAACAAGTATGCTGCTACAAGGATGTTCACTGAAGCATTATCTACAATACCAAAAAATTTCAAGCAACTTACCTATCCATCTACAGGGGATTAGTTAAATAAAATATAGTGTATCTATGCTAAAAAACAAAAAAGTTATGCAACCCTTAAGATAAGGAGATAGGTCCATGGGGAAAGATATTCAAGATATAATATTAAGATTAAAAAAATTATAAAACAATATGTATAGTTCAAGTTCATTTGTGTAATACAGAACAAATCAGGAAACATACACATATAATTGTATATGCATGGAGGTTTCTGGAAGCATATACAAGCAGCAATTAATAATGTTTACAACTAAATAGTGGACTGGTTGTCCTGGTATGAGGAATGAAAGACTCTTACCTTTTACATTATAAACCTTCTGTATTTGTTGAAATTTTTACCTTAAATGTGCATTCGTTTTAAATTTTAAACAATTATTAAAACCTCTAAAAATAATTTTGTTCCAATGTATATTGTCTTTAAACATTTCATAGAGTATAGAGCGTAAGGAATTATTGAACGAGTGTCTAAATTGAATTCTGCTTCCCTTTGTTTTATATTGATTAAGAGCCTGCTTCCAGACAATTTACTGTATTTGTTTAGATAACATAAAATCTGATACTGATTTGTTTCATTTGTACTCTTGCCCCAGAAGCAAAGCCACTGTAAAGGCACACCATAAGATCTTTCAGTAATGTATTTTTTAAAAATTTTTTAATTTAATTTAATTTTACTTTTTTTGCGGTACGCGGGCCTCTCACTGTTGCGGCCTCTCTCGTTGCGGAGCACAGGCTCCGGACACGCAGGCTCAGCGGCCATGGCTCGTGGGCCCAGCCGCTCCGCGGCATGTGGGATCTTCCCGGACTGGGGCACGAACCCGTGTCCCCTGCATCGGCAGGCGGACTCTCAACCACTGCGCCACCAGGGAAGCCCTCAGTAATGTATTTAATACCTTGCAAATTGTTTTCTTTTTTTCTAAATTTTACTTTCACAAAGGGTTTCAAAATTAGTGAAGTTTGTCTTATTTAGCAGTTTTGGAATTCACTGGAGAAAAATGAGAAATGTTCTTCGTCTCAAACTAACCTTAATCCCTTTCCTTATAACTACGAAGCCCCGGCCAGAACCTGCCAAGGAAGAAATCGTCAGTAATTTCTTACCTTATCTGCAAGGTGAAAAACAGATGAAAGGAGCTGATGCTCACTTTGACAGCTCACAAATTTATTTTAAAAATTTCCCCATTTATCAAAATGAAAAGTGCTCAATCAACTGGACCTCAAATTTCAAACAAGTATGTGGTAAGTACAATTTCTGCTCATTTTAAGAAAGAGTACATTCCTCTTAAGGGGAACACAAGGCTGAAGTCTGCAGGAGCATGAATTTGAATTTGATTGCTGTATGAAATTGTATGAAATCAATAAGAAGTCCCGACTTCTCTAGCCTCAGGGGGCCATAGGTCACAGCAGAGAAATGTTTAATTCGTAGGAGCTCACGTAACAACCACACTTATTATGGTTAAAAAAAAAAACCAATGATTGAGGCTACGTCCTATAAGCTACTGTGTCCTAGGCCCTCTGCCTGCAAAGCGAGAAGACAAACTGTCATCTGAGACTTTATCACCTAGTCGGAGGAGACCAGATTTTGCTATGGAAATTCTTCATAACGAAAAAGTTTTATGTTGCTATACCACAGTATTCATTTCTGAACTTCAGAAATTGAGAGCTTAGCTATGTTATAGAAAGACTCCTCCACATGAATGTGATAAATGCTTTTTAAATCTAATTTGCAAACAGACAAGGGTAAGAATGGCTGAACAATAATAGAACTTATCACGATAGGCACCTACTCTGAGTTCCACCCTTCACAGACATTCTCTCTAAACTTCACATGGATCCTGCAAAAATGGATACTATTAGTTTCATTTTGCAGAGGAAGAAACTGAGGTTATGCACCAGTTAGCGACTGAGTCAGGAATCAAACCCCAAGCACAGGTTCTTTGAACCTCTGAGCTGTAACGCTTTGTACTCCTAATGAAGGGAAGTGGAGATGGGGAGGGGGTAGGGAAAACCTTTACATTCTTTTTTTCCTCCTGAAACCCTTTAAAAAGACAGACAGGACAAAAGAAGAATGCGTGTTCTATATGCACGATTCTTTGCCGCCCTCTGACGAAGTACCTCAAAAGCTAAGCTTCTATCAATCCTGGAGAGATAGGATCGGTGGAGCATTAGTGATGGAATGAATGGTTGAAAAGAACGGCGGTGACCAAAGAAGTTTTTATGCAGAGAAAATCCCAAATCTGGAGCAAAGCCCTCCTGTTCATTTTATCTCACAAAAGGCAGGTAGCGCTGCCTGTTAAGGTAATGCATTACTACACTATTTGGAAAAACTACAGTTCTAATTAGACAGGCAAATAAATGTTCATTTCAATTCATTAATATAGCTGTAGGCCTTGTTACACTTTATCTCTTGGTTCTGAGACCAATCCATCTCGAGCTGGGAATCATTGTGAGGAAGTAACGGGTTTTAATAATGGATACAGGCAGTGAATTATTCAGGCTGATGGGGGCAAGCCTTGACGCCTTCACTCACTTCTTTAATTAACTGTGAGATGCTGACGAGTCCGGGCTGTCTGGAGGCTTTCTAAGTTCATCTCCATCAGAACTGTGAATTTTTCTTGAGCCATGGATATGTTGCGTTCTGGCTCATCCATATCTGAGAAAAAGGAACGCCTGTTCTCCTGTCACCATTTTGTCTTATGGTCTGAATTTCTTTGTCTGCTTCAATATTATTTTCATGCAACTTTTTAGCAATGGACATTTTTCTTGATAAAACCCACACCTTCGTTTGACTGCACCTCTGGATACGACTTTAGCAAAAGAAAATCCAAAGTATTTCAATCCTGATTTAAGTCTGGGAACTAACCCATAAACAAAACAAAATCCGGTTCTGGTCACTGAAGCCCATTTGCTTGGCTTAAAGCCACTTGTTTTAATGGCTTAGAAAGAAAAGAACTGCTAGAAAAGAATTTTTACAGTCTTCATTTGACAGAGCATCAAACAAACAAAACTAAAACTCTTATGAGATGCAGATTGCATAATTTGCGTGGAACAGGGTATGTTAGTTATGGAGCTTTGCAATGTGCCCTAGTGGTTCCTGTAAATAAAAGTTCTAAATGATGGAACATGGCCTTGTCCAGTGAATTTTCTCCTTTGCTTAACACAGATTTTCTGAGTGGGAAATACAGCTTGTAGACTTTGCCCCAGTGTAAATCAATGGATTTGCTCTGAGCATGTTAATAACATGCTTAGATAACCGATTGCCCTTATTTGGGCAATCTACTTTGCCATTACCTGTTACTATGAAAATTTTGTTTCAAAAGTGCACATAAGCTGCTATGCAACCATTTACTAATGCTGTGACAAGAGAGTTCCTCTTTCAGTTTTGTCACAGCAGAGAGAAAGTAAGGATCTGGGGGAGGTCTGAGCTCACCACTTCTTGGTAGAAATTGAATCACGATTTCTATAAATCAAAAGTCATGTTAAAAGCGCTGTGAAGTAAACAATGATGTATACGAATTAGCAGCATGACTGTAGTCAATACAAATCAAAGTGGCTTTATGAACATATTGATGTTTTCAGCTCTTCTAAGGTTGAATACATTTAAGTGTTTATCCCCCAGGGCATTGTTGGTTTAAATGAATCTATTTACTCTGAGACCAGACCAGTTGCAGCTGGAGACACAAACTATCCACACTGACCCAAAGGTGGTTCTGACCCAAACCCAGTGACCCCATCTGTGTCCAGATGCTCATGGTAAACTGAAATTAAATGAACAACACTCAGGACAAAGACACTGTATAAAAAAGTGGCTAAGTTTGTGTTTGGTTTCCTTACATATTAATTTCAGTTTGGAGTCTCTTGGAATGCAACACAAAATTTTTTTCTAAGGATTTGGCCCAATAGCACGCCTCTGGATGTGAATCCTGTATCAGGATTTAACTTAAACTATGCTTTTAAGAGACTGACTCTGTATCTTCAAGTTGCATCAATATATCCTGTTACGGGATATTGACTAACTCAGTAGGTGCCATAGACATATCTTGCTTGTCTGAAAGGGAAGTTTATTTTTATATCCAAATGCCATATTTTAAAAATCAGATAATGCAGGCATCCTGTTAGGATTTACTAGATTAGCTAAAGAACACAAAACATCAGATCGTAATTAGATGACTACGGAGAAAAAACATAGGATGCATATTTCCACAAAATATCTGGCATCCTTCAGCATATTCAAAGTAAAGATAAGTCATCTATTTTGGCCTCTCTGTGGTTTAGAAAAGGGTTCTTTGCACAATGGCTACACATTGGAATTCATCTCGCTTTTCTGAGAATATTACAGCATCTCACTATGCCTCTAAAAGGACCAGCCTCAAAATTATCAAGGGCACTTACATAGAGACCAGCAGTTAGAAAGAACACAGAAATGAAACATAGACTGATAAGTGGGTGGAAGTCATTCATCTTTTAAAGCCCATAAAAAAAAGAGAATTTTAAATTAAAATGTCTACAATAGGTTCAACACCTCTCTCTCAGCCCCTCCCCTCCCTTTGTCATGGAACAGCATTCAAGTGTGGGAATGTTTCTCTTAAACATGTGTAAATCACACATTTAGTCATGCTCCAGGCAGGAGCCCCTACCAAGGGGTCCAAGGGGAGGGAGGCAAAGGATATTAAATACTAGTCCAGCAGTGTGTTAATGAAACATTTACACAAGCATTTTGTGTGGTTATAATAAAAAGGGGGACCTCTTTCATGGCACCCTTTCATTACTTAGCACAATCTTTAAGAGGATTAATGTTGGGGGAGGTAGGGGTAAGAATGTGCTTATCAGTTGAGTCTCAGGATCAGTAATGCCGAGTTCTTAATAGATCGCCTCTGGATTTGGGATTACTGCCGTGCAAATTCTTCCAGGCTTTCAATAGAATAGAGAGCAGTTTGTTTTCTCCCCTCCGATGCGGAGAGCTATTGACTTCGTGATGAAATGACCTGGGACTCAGTTTATTCATATTCCTCCTTTCTCTCCTCTGTCACTTCAAACAGACAGACTTATTTATTTATTTAGGCTCCTGGTGGCTGATGCATCAATATATGCATTCATGCCACTGTTACTCTGATTAAGAAGCAGCTAAGGAAGCAGGTTTAATAGCAACCAACTGACTTTTATGACATTCATATCAAGAAAAGGAAGTTACTGAGAAGACAGATGTACATTTTAGAAGTTGTTAGCTCTCTGCATCTCATTTTCTGAAAGGTTTCCAAACAGCTCAGTTAAACTACATATTTTGGAGGACACTGAAGCTTGTAAGTGGCCCTTTTATTTTTCTGGGGAGTTAGAGGCAGCTTTTGTTGGCAGTCTCCTGAAAGAGTACAGCACTGATGGATCATGCTGCCTGAGGTCCCGTGGCTTCTCACTATTTTTAGCACAAGAAAGATGTTAGTTGAAACAGTGTACAATGGACTAATCAGCCGTAATAGAACTCACACTGTTTTTTACTTCACATTGCACTTATTATGTGCCTTGAATGTAAACAGCTCTTTGCTCTGACAAAGATGGCAGCTTGCCATGGTGGGATTCGGTCTTCTCTAAAGCTCAGTAAACATTGAATAGAAACAAGCCTGAGGACTCTGAAAAAGCAATTGTTTGAATGTATGTCACTTGCAGCCTTAGACAAAATTATTTTTGTTCCTTCCATCCTTTACTCTCCACCTCCTTCCTCAAATTAGCAAGCATTCACATACACCAGTTTATCTGTGTATGAAAAATTATTTCGATCATTTCTCCACCCACATTTAAAGAATCAGAAAATCACATTTTACATAAAAGGCTTGAATGATGACACCCTGTACAATTTATACTCATTGTGAAACATGTGCAACTTGATGTAATAATATAAAGCTTGATCACGTAAGTAAATTGAAGTCTCTTTAAAGTATGATAAGAGATTCCGATTCTATTTAAAATTATACCCAACACCAAAAGGAAGGTTATTTTTTTGTACCATCTGTATCTGCCATTAGCAGATTCAATAGTTTGCTCTCAAAACAGATTTAGAGCAATTTACTATAAAGTAAATTGTTGTTGGCTAGCCTTCCTACATTGTTATCATCCCATGATTTTCCACCCATGTTGGCTTATTTAAAAGTATTTTGAATTATGATCACAGTAATACATGCCTATGACATAAACAACCAAATAGCAGAAGAGGGTTTATAAAGAAAACTATCCCTTTCCCACATATCCCTTTCCATGCTCAGGCCCATTTCCAGCAACAATTTTTAACCTTTTTGGTTTTTTAGCTCTTCTGAGAATTACCTTCTAAACTCTAAATAAATAATAGGCTTATAATGGTTATTCTTGACTCATTCAACGAATGATTCAACAAATATTCATTGTGTGGTAAGAATGTAAATTGGTGCAGCCACTGTGGTAAACAGTATGGAGGTTTCTCAAAAAACTGAAACTAGAACCATCATATGACCCAGCAATTCCACTCCTGGGTATATGTCCGAAAAAAACAAAAACACTCATTTGAAGAGATATTTGCACCCCATGTTAGTAGCTTCATTAGTTACAACTGCCAAGATATGGAAGCAGCCTAAGTGTCCATGAATAAATGAATGGATAAAGAAGATGTGGTACATATATACAATGGAATGCTACTCAGCCATAAAAACGAATGAAATTTTGCCATTTGCAGCAACATGGATGGACCTGGAGAGCATCCATGAAATGAAATAAGTGAAATATTAAGTGAAATATCTGACTAAGTGAAATAAGTCAGATAGAGAAAGACAAATACTGTATGATATCACTTATATGTGGAATCTAAAAATACAACAAACTAGTGAATATAACAAAAAAGAAGCAGACTCACAGATATAGAGAACAAACTGGTGGTGACCAGTGGGGAGAAGGAAAGGGGGAGGGGCAATATATGAGTAGGGGATTAAGAGGTACAAATTACTATGTATAAAATAAGTCAAATACAAGGATATATTGTACAACATGGTGAATATAGCCAATATTTTATAATAACTATAAATGGAGTATAACCTTTAAAAACTGTGAACCACTACACTGTCTACCTGTACCTTATATAAAATTGTACAGTAACTATACTTTAATTTAAAACCCCACTATTCATTGTGTGTCCACTATCTGTCAAACTCTCTTCTAAGACTGAGATACAAGAGTAAACAAAACAGACAAAAGTTCCTGTTCTCATGGAGCTTATATTCTATTAGGGTGGTGATGAGGAGAGTTAAGTAATAAACAACATCCATGAACAATTTCTATTGTATATTCAAAAGTTAAAACTGCTACTGAATAAAAGAAATGGGAAAGGTAGGCAAAGGGAGCACTGAGGAGGAGAGGTGGTTTACAGTTTAAAATAAGGTGGTCATTACT
>NW_020174442.1:3794579-3798079 GCF_003031525.2 Neophocaena asiaeorientalis asiaeorientalis | reverse complement strand
AAGGTGGTCATTCCATCTAGAGGGGTGGGATAGGGAGGGTGGGAGGGAGGTGCAAGAGGGAGGGGATATATGTATACATATAGCTGATTCACTTTGTAATACAACGGAAACTAACACAACACTGTAAAGCAATTATACTCCAATAAAGATGTTAAAAAAAATAAAAATAAAATAAAATAAGGTGGTCAGTGATGACCTAACTGAGAATGTGATATTTGAGCAAAGACATGATGGAGGCAATTCAGTAATCCACGAGAATATCTCAAAGGAGAGTGAACGGCAAGGCAAAGGCCCTGAGGCAGGAACATGCCCCCGCAAATGATACAAATTAACTTATTTACAAAACAGAAATAAAGTCACAGATGTAGAAAACAAACTTATGGTTACCAAGGTGGAAAGGGTGGGGGAGAGGGATAAATTAAGAGCTTGAGATTAACACACACATACTGTTATATATAAAATAGATAACCAACAAGGACCTACTTTACAGCACAGAGAACTCTACTCAATACTCTGTAATGACCTACATGGGAAAAGAATCTGAAAAAGAGTGGATATATGTATATGTATAACTGATTCACTTTGCTATACACCTGAAACTAACACATTATAAATCAACTACAGTAAGTCCCCTACATACGAATGAGTTTCATTCTGAGAGCACATTTACAAGCCCAGTTCATTCCTAAGTCCAACAAAGTTACCATAGGTACCCAACTAATACAATCGGCTACATATACTGTACTGTAATAGGTTTATAATACTTTTTACACAAATAACACCAAAACAAACACAAAATATAAAGTTTTAATCTTACAGTACGGTACCTTGAAAAGTACAGTAGTGCAGTACAACAGCTGGCATACAGGGGCTGAACAGGCAAGAAGAGTTACCGATTGGATGAGGGAGAGAAGGTGGGAGATGGTAGAGCTAAAGGACAGTCAGCAATAGGAGACAGAGGGCAAGCTGCAATTTCACTTACACCTGACGTTGATGGAACTTTGCATGTTCACATCTTTGAAAGTTTGCAACTTGAAGGTTCATATGTAGGGGGCTTACTGTATACGCCAATAAAAATTACTAAAAAAAAAAAAAAGAAATAAACAGCAAGGAGACCAGCTTGGCTGAAGCGGAGTGAACAAAGAAGACCGTGAGATGGGGCCTGTGAAGGAAAGCGATTGGGAGGTCAATCATGTAAGGACCCCACTGAATTTTACCCAGCAAGAGATGGAAGTTACAGGAAGAATTTGAGTGGAGAATTGATTAAATAGTATCTAAGTTTTTGCTCTATTGAGGAAAGGATGTACGCAGACAAGAATGGAAGCAGGAAATTGTTTTGGAATGTCTATGGTGATCCAAATAAAAAGAGAAAACTCAGAATGGGCTAATGGCAGGGGAAGGGGTAAAGTGATCAGATTCTGGGTGTACATTGAAGCGTACATGATTTTCTGACAAATTGGATTTTATAGAATGTAAGAGAAAGACTTTGCCTGAGCTACTATAAGGAAGGGGTGGCCCTTAACTGAGATAAGAGAGACTGAGGTAGAGTGGGTTTTGGTAGGAAGATGTGGTTATGGACATGTTCAGTGTGAGGTGCCTTTTAGACTTCGAAGTGATAATAACAAATAGACAAGCAGAAATAAGAAGCTGGAGTTCTGGGGTGAGATCTATAGTGTACATTTGCATTTTTGGTTACTAGCATATATATAGTATTTAAGGTCATATGTCTGGATGAACTCACTAAAGGAATGAGACTAAAAAGCAAAGTCCCAAGACTGAGCCCTGGAACACTCCTGCAATAAAAGGTTAGATAATGAGGAGAAACCTGAAAAGAAAATGGAAAGAAGTGAGGTGGAAAGAAGTGAGGTAGGAAGAAAACCAGGAGAATACTGGAAGAAAGGAAAGTAGAAAAGTAGACTAATAAATACATAACAGGCTCACATGATTCACAGTAATATACCCATGTTAGAGAAAGAATTATGAAGAGAATGGAGATCTTGCAACCAAATAAAAGGTAGCACTAAAAAATTATATGAATAGTTTTTCTTCAATGATAAATAATCATATGAATAATGTTTCATTAAACATTAGAAGCATTCCCTTTAGAGCAGGGGTCCCCAACCCCCAGGCCACAGACCAGTACAGCTCCACTGCCTGTTAGGAACCAGGACACAGCAGGAGGTGAGTGGCAGGTGAGCGAGCGAAGCTTCATCTGTATTTACAGCCGCTCCCCATTGTTCGCGTTACCGCCTCAGCTCCGCCTCCTGTCAGATCAGCGGCGGCATTAGATTCTCATAGGAGCGCGAACCCTACTGTGAACTGCGCACGAGAGGGATCTAGGTTGTGTGCTCCTTAAGAGAATCTAATGCCTGATGATCTGAGATGGAGCTGAGGCGGTGATGCCAGCGCTGGGGAGCGGCTGAAAATACAGATTATCATTAGCAGAGAGGTCTGACTGCACAGAGGCCATAATAAATCAATTGCTTGCAGGCTCACATCAAAACCTTATCAGTGTGTGGCAAGTGAAAACAAGCTCACACTGATTCTGCATTATGGTGAGTTGTATAATTATTTCATTATATATTACAACGTAATACTAATAGAAATAAAGTACACAATAAATGTAATGGGCATGAATCATCCCAAAACCATCCCCTCCCCACCCCGTCCATGGGAAAAATTGTCTTCCACGAAATCAGTCCCTGGTGCCACAAAGGCTGGGGACTGCTGCTTTAGAGTTTAGAATCAGTATTCTAAAACTGTCTGGAAAAAAAGAAGATACATGTAAGATAACATTGCTACGTACTAGTAATAATCACTTTTAAGTATTATGAAACTTGACATCAGCAGAGACTATATATACCAAAGCGTAGCTTTAACAAAGAACGTGAAAGATGCGAATGGATATCTCAATACTGTTTTGAGAGGTATAAAAGTTAAAAAGATTTAATAGAGATACACGTTTATTTGATTATGAACTGTAAGACTGGATATTGGAAAAATGTCGATTTCCCCTAAATGTGTGGGTTTATTATAATTCAAAACAGAATTTTGATGGGCAAATTTTGGGTACAATAATGATCAAAAGAGCACTATTTGTAATAGCCATCAAACAATAAACAATTCAAATGTCCATAAATAAGTAAACAAATAAATAGTATGTTCATTTAATGGAATAATATATAGCAATGAGAATGAATGAACTCTAACTATAGACAATGATGGCAATGAATCTCAGTAATATAATACTAAGCAAAATAAGGCAGACACTAAAGAGTATGTACTTTATGACTCCCTTTATATAAAGTTCTGAAACAGATAAAAGTAATGTAAGATTCCCAGAAGTTTTGGAAGGGAATCTTTAGTTCTGGTGAGGTTTCATTTCTTGATTTTTTGGCTGCTGGTTACATATTGTGTCCATTTTGTAAAAATTCGTTGAAATTACATTTGTAATTTGTGTACTTTTTATATGATTTTTTTTTTTTTTTTTTTGCTTGTTT
>NW_020174442.1:3677370-3794281 GCF_003031525.2 Neophocaena asiaeorientalis asiaeorientalis | reverse complement strand
TTTTTTTTTTTTTTTTTTTTTTTTTTTGTTTTTTTTTTTTTTTTTTGCGGTATGCGGGCCTCTCACTGTTGTGGCCTCCCCTGCTACGGAGCACAGGCTCCGGACGCACAGGCCCAGCGGTCATGGCTCACGGGCCCAGCTGCTTCACGGCATGTGGGATCTTCCCGGACTGGGGCGCGAACCCGTGTCCCCTGCATCGGCAGGTGGACTCTCAACCACTGTGCCACCAGAGAAGCCCATGAATATTTGACTTTGAGAAAACTTTAAAAATACCAATAGTTTAACAAAATTGGACATACTGATTTAACCATTTGCTTGTAATTGCAGACAATGAAAAAGTAGCTTCTAGTTTGTTCAGAAAGGAAAGTAATAATGAAAAACTGTATAAAATGTATAAAAAATCAGAAATGAGTGGAATATTCTGGCAACAGCTGAGGATCAATGGACAGAATACAACATTTGGTTGAGAGGGAAAATAATTCAGTAGGGGAAAGGCATGATCAATAAATGATGTTGCATTTTTAAACCTCCCTATGCAACTGGGTACAACCATGTGATCAGATTTTAGCTAATGAGATATAAGTGAAATTGAAAAATACCACTTCCAAGTCTTGCTGCTCAAAGGACTGGGCTTCTGGTCCTTCTCTCCTGTCCTTCTAATTTAGAGAAGGTCAGATTTAAACAATTGCCTGAGACGCAGCTGTTTAAAGGGGAGCCGCTGGTCAAGAATAGCAGAATCACCTTCCTAGGCTTGGCCTGTTAACTGTACAAGAAGTAAACTTCTAGCTTGTTAAGCAAATAAGCAAACAAACAAAACAACAAATAAAGCTGCAAGTGCTGGCTGTTCCTTTAGGAATATATCAGTTATCTATTGCTGTATGACTAATTACACCTAAATGTAATAGCTGAAATCTACAAACATATATCATAATTTCTTTGAATAAGGAATCTGGGGAGCAACTTAACTGGGTACATTTCACTCAATCAAGATCCCTCATGAGGTTTCAGTTGAGCTGTCAGTTGGAGCTTCGGTTATGATCCAGACTCAGCTGGGCCTGAAGGACCCTCTTCCAAGCTCGGTCACTTGGTGGCTGGTAGGCTTCACCTCGTCACAGGCTGTTGGCTAGACAGTCTGAGCTCCTCTTGTTCTATTGGTTTGAGGGCCTGAGCTCCTCGCCACCTCACGTGGTTCTCCCATAGGGCTGCTTGCAATAGGCTGCTTCCTCCCCGTCAGTGTAATAAGTGAGCCAAGAGAAAGGGTGAGAGAGAGCTCAAGACAGGACCTGCAGTTATTTATAATCTAATATTGAGCTACTGAGTCCAGCCCACACTCAATGGGAGGGGATGACACAAAGGCATAAAAGACAAGAGGCAGAGATATTCAGTGCCACCTACCACAGGAAGAAAAATCAGGTTAGATCCTCACTTAACACCACACCAAAATAATTTCCAGATGAATACAAAATTGAAATATAAGAAGTCAAGTCCTTCTTAAAAATAAAACCAAGTCTATGTGAATGTTTCTCTAGTATCAGGATGGGAAGAACAGCTAAGCTTAAAAGCATGGTAGCTCCTGTCACAGGCTGGGTTTTCTAGGAAGCAGACACTGAAATGGGTTAGAAGGTGAAAGCCTTACTGGTAGGCAACAGTGTGAAAGGTAGAGAGGAGGAAGCAGGATCGGGCAGGGAATGTGGATCTGAAAGAAGTCGGTTAGCCCCAAGGGGAGCTCCGGAGCCAAGATTTCCCATTAGATCAGTCCCAGTCTGGGTAGACCAGCTAGGCCCTTGAACAAGTTTCTTGTTCTATATATATGGTTAGGGCTGCCTTGACAACAAGAGCAATCATGGCATGAAAGCTGAGGAAGATCAAGAAGGAACTTATAGCTGGAGGTTGTCCACCAGCTGTACCATTTAACTGGGCAACAAGTCCATTTTTGAAGATCTGAGCTGAGCGTCTAGGTCTCTGCCACAGTCTACCCCTTGCGCCATTTAGACACAGTGCTTCAAACACTTGTGCAGAGCAGCTCCTTAGGGCTGGAATGGGCTTCTTTTCCTGAGGAGGAACCGCCCTCAGGCTCCTGCTCTAGGCCAGAAGTACCCATTAGAGGGATCATGCACTGGGCAGAAATGGCCAAGCTTCAGTGCCTCTCTACTGGCTGAAGAGGATCCTGAACGTAGTGGGCCCTCAGCTCAAAAGCTGAGGCAAAACCTCAAAGGCTAACAGCTAGAGGCTGAAGCTAAGCACACGCCTGGTCACTTGGCAGGGAGTCCTTTCTAGGAGGGCAGTCTGAGCAACACACAGTCACAAACGAATATATCAAAACAATTATTTTTACTTCACAAAAACATAATCCTCAACATGCAAATATATAAAACATAACAGGAAAAAACCCATGACATGTTAATATCATAATTTCATAAAAGGCTAACGCCCTATCAGAACATCAGTCTTTAGTAAAGTCCATAGTGTATGTACTGTATATGATGAATTTAACATATTGTTAAACACTTAAGACATAAGCGAATACTTATAACAAAGCTCTCAAACCCAAATAAGTATAATTAACTAATAGACATGAAAAAATATTCAGCTGGCCTCACAAGTAGTCAAATGAATGCAATAAAGTTTTATTAAAGCAATAAAAAAGTTTTGGCAGCCTATCGAATTTCCAATTTTTTTAGTAAATGATTTAGTTTTGGCAAATGAGCTTTAAGTTAGACATTTGCACATGCCTGGCAGGAGTGTCAATTCACATTTCTGTAAATCAATTTGGCATCAGGTTTTAGGAGTTGTAAAAACAAATCCTTTTACTCAGTAATTCTACTTCAAGAGTTTATCATCTCTGCTGTGTCTCAGAGGCAAGCAACTGCTTCAAGACAAAGCTGAACATCTCTTTCCCAACCATGGGCTGCCAGAAACTCACTGAAGTGGACAACAAAGGCACACTTTGAACCTTCTATGAGAAGCGTTTAGCCGCAGAAGCTGCTGCAGATGCTCTGGGTGAAGAAGGGAAGGGCTATGTGGCTGGAATCAGTGGTGGGGATGACAAACCAGGTTTCCCCACAAAGCACGGTAGACTAGGAGGACTAGAGAAAGAAAGCACAAATCTGTTCAGGGGATGCACTGTGGATGCCAATCTGAGTGTTCTCAACTCGGTTATTATTTTAACCAATAATAACCATTGGAAAAAGATATTCTTGCACTCACTGATACTACTGTGTATCATCGCCTGGGGCCCAAAAGAGCTAGCTGAACCCACAATCTCTCTAAAGAAGATGGTGTCTGCCAGTATGCTGTGGAAAGCCCCTGACCAGAGAAGGCAAGAAACCTCGGCGCCCAAGACTCAGTGTCACGTTATTCCCTGTGTCCTGCAACACCAAAGTCGGCTTGTTGCTCTGAAGAAACAGGGTACTAAGAAAAAATAGGAAGAGGCCACAGAATATGCTAACCATTGGCCCAGAGGATGAAGGACACCAAAGAAAAACTCCAGGACAAGACTGCCAAGAGATGGAGGCTGTCCTGTCCGACAGCTTCTACCTCTAAGTCCAGTCAAAAACAAGGTTTTCTAAGAGTAAGAAATAAATAAGGTCAGACTTAAAAGAAAGAAAAAAGTTTATCTTAAGGAAATAATCAGAAATGTGGACAAAGATTTATACATAAAGATATTCATCTTAGCATTATTTGTTATATCAAAAGCCAGAAGCAACCCAAGGGCTCAAACTTAGGAAAAGTGTTAGATCAACTACATTGTATCTGTACTATAGTGTGTCGTGCAACCATTAAAATGAAAATGGGTGATGAAGCTTTAATGTCAAAAGATAACGCTTATGATGGACGTGTTAAATGAAAATAAAAAGAATTGCATATATAGCATTACCCCAAGTATGTAAAAATCCATAAAAAGATGAGTAGAAGAAGATATGCCAAAACTATAAACATGGATTTGATTATCTTTGGTTGGGTGATTTTATTTTCTTCTTTTTACTTTCAATTTTTACAAAATAAACATTCTTGGAGTCGTCTCAAGAGACAATTGCTAGAAGCTTTCTTTGTCCTTAGAGAAAGGGCTGGGTCACATGCTTCTCCCTGTGTGCCTCCTGCACTTTCTCAGTGCACTCCCCTCTCTTAGCATTTCTTCGTGGTGCTCAAGTTTTCTGTGCATATATCTGCCATGCAGTCCTGACACTAATGATGTGGAGCTGGGTCAGATTTCACAGGTCGAGAGCACAGTGCTCTACAACATACCCCTCACTTCAGACACCAGCTGCAAGCTCTAGAGTTCTCAGGCCACTCACACTTCTGACCAACCGCCTACAAATCTGGAGCTTCCCACTACCTCCCCAGGTTCTATAATTTGCTAGAATGACTCAGAGAATTCAGGAAAGCATTATACTTAGGATTATAATTTTATCATAGAGCACACAAATTAGAACCAGCCAAATGAAGAGACACACAGGGTGAGATCTGAGAGGATCCCAAACAAAAATGTTCCCTGTCCTCAGGATGTATGACCCTCCTGGCACATTGATCAGTATCACTAACCTGGAAGCTCACCAGAGCTTCAGATATACAGAGTTTTTATTGGAGTTTCATGACATAGGTTTGATTGATTGAATCATTGGCCACGTGATTAAACTCAATCTTGAGCCCCCCGCCCCGTCTCAGATCTTGGACTTATAAATGTGTGGCTCAAAACCTTAACCCTCTAATCATGCAGTATGGTCTCTCCAGCATGGAAGCCCCATCCTGAAATTATATAGGGGCTCACCAGGAGTCACCTCATTGGCATAAATTCCAGTGTGGTCCAAGGGACCCACAATGAATAACAAAGACACTCCTTTCATTCTGGAAATTCCAAGGATTTAGAGGTTCCCTCCTAGGAAGTAGGGCAAAGTTCAGCCGAATTCTTTCTTATACAACAGTATCTGTCTCACCCATTGGCTATGGTGTCCAATATGGAGGGACCATGCCTATGCCTGGGACTGGCACCCAGCAGATTTTTTTTTTAGTAAATCTGGCATCTTAGGAAAGTTAGCCTAAGGGCCATTAGTAAACTAGAGAAGCCCCTTTCTGTCTGTGAGTCCCAAGTTGACACTTTCTCTGTTACCTTCCACCACAGTATCCTCAGAAGGTCATTTTTCCAGGAATTAGTAATGCACTGATATTTTGGTCCTTTGATAATTTAATCCGTCATTGAGAACAGTAATATGACAGCAATGACCACAAAACAGTTTTTTCTGTCACCATCTTTTTCCCCCCCCTCCTGGGTGATATCTATCTATAGAAACATGTTAGCTAGTCTTGAATTAACTAGGAAATTAATAGAGAATGTATTAGCTTTGTACCAGGAAAGGCAACAAATAGCACAGGATTGACAATTTCCTGGCTGTGTTTATGCGGGTGCTTAAGACCGTCAATATTAAGTAAGTTACAGAAGTAAGTGCTGGTGTTTCCATTTTTGTTCTTAATCTAAACATGGCCTGGGGATGGGCTTTTAGAACATCAATATGGTGTTTGGTGAATTTAACAACTTAGTTGATTGTATTTATGTTTGCTCGTTTATTCCAAAAGCTATTTACTTCTGGTAGGTCATATAGTCAATGCTGAGTATTGAATATTTAACTTAGTTCTCCCAGCCTTTCATAATTTCTATTTCACAACTTACTAGATTAAAACTAGGACTACTGCCTGGAGTTTTTTTGTTTTACTTCATAAGACTATGTACTCAAAATTAAGTCGCTTAAAATTAAATCAACTTTTTATTGAGACAAAATAATACATATCCTAATTTTAAATGTTTTACACAAAGACAAGGGCAGAAGTTTCTGGGCATCACAATTCACTAAGTTTTTCCTCTAAGCACATGGAGACGCCTTGCTGGCGACCTAGGACAGTGGCCCTGGGTGTTGCTTCACTTTCTCCAGACCCCTGACTGGTCTGAACTCTTATTTTTTCTCTTCTTATCTGAGCAGACTTGAGTCCAAGCTTGTGCGAGAAGACAGGACATTTTGTAAATTAGGATGAACAGAGAGTCTTCTCTGTTTATTGGATTTTTTATAGTCTCCTGTTCTTGCCTGAGGGTTGGGGTCTCCTGTGACTATATTCACAGTAATTTCTAGGTATCATCCAATACCTGGTCCATATTTAAATTTTCCTATTAAAATCAAGGGTTGATTTTACTTTATTTAAAACTGTGGAGAATAACAGCATGTTTGTATGTAACAGGATGATGCAGCCAAGAAGGGAAAACTGATGATGCAGGATTGAGTAGAGACCTTTCCAGGGGTGACGCCCTTAACCAGGGCTGTGCACCTCACTCAGCTCCAAGTGAGGCTGTCACATGGCCTTCTCTGTGCATGGTTGTCCCAAGAGGGTGCATCAAGGGTACATCAAGCCTGTCTGTGCAGGCTACAGGGGATAGGACTGAAGGAATTAGCAGCCTACCAAAGTGCTCTGAAGATTATTTTAAACAGAAAACATCTGAACAGACAGTAGCCACAGAAAGACATTATCTCAAAAAGAAAAACCTGCCGAAAATACAGCTGCCACTGACTCCCCCTATCTACCCCACACCGCCCCCCAGGGAGTTTCCTGTTTGAAAGAAGACAGACCTTCAGCCCTGGGAAATATGAATTCAGCTGCCATACTCCGTACTCCCCACCAGGAGGAAATTTCTACCCAGGAAGGAAATAGTCCGCCCATTTCCATTAGCATCTAAACACTCAATAAGGGCTTCCCTGGTGGTGCAGTCATTGAGAGTCCGCCTGCCAATGCAGGGGACATGGGTTTGAGCCCTGGTCTGGGAAGATCCCACATGCCGCGGAGCAACTAAGTCCATGCGCCACAACTACTGAGCCTGCGCTCTAGAGCCCGTGAGCCATAACTACTGAAGCCTGCGTGCCTAGAGCCCATGCTCCGCAACAAGAGAAGCCACCGCGATGAGAGGCCTATGCACCACAACGAAAAGTAGCCCCCACTCGACGCAACTAGAGAAAGCCCGTGTGCAGCAACAAAGACCCAATGCGGCCAAAAAATAAATTAATTAACTTAAAAAAAAAAACAAAAAAACACCCAATAAAAGCTTCCATACGTTCCCACTGAAACCCTAAGCCCTGCTCTTTGTTAAGCTGGTATATAAAACTTTATCCATTCCCTCAGTTACTCACTACTGAGCAACTCCTGTGTGTTCCTGTTAAAGAGGTCTTTCTTGTCTTTTTCTCTAGCTAATCTGTTTATTTTCGGTTAATTTTCAGGCCTCTGACTATTTGGACCTAAGCTGGTAGAGAAAAACTTTTTCCTTTCCACAAGATCGTAGGTACATATGGAGAGCTGGCCTTAGTTAAGAGCATGGACCCTTAATCTATAGTAACAGGAGAGAAGGCAGAAGGATTTATGTATATTCAGACTCTCTCATTCGCAAACACACTAGAAGTGTCATCTCTTCTCACTGACTCATGCCCTCACTTCCCATTCACTACTCTACCTATTCCAATAAGGCTGCCAGGCTTAACACATATTCATCCAATTATTCATTCATCAAATGTTTCTTTAATCCTACTAAATAGTCTAGGCCCTGAAGATATAGCATTGAACAAAATCCAAAAATCCCTGCCCCTATGGAGCTAGATCTCTGGTGGGGGAAAACAGATGTGAAACAAACTACATAGTACTTTCAGTGGTAATAAGTGTGATGGATAAAAATACACACACACACACACACACACACACATGCAAGGCAGGAAAGAGAGTGATGGAGTGTTGGCTGCCTCACCAAGAAGGAAGCACTTGAATAAAGACCTGAGGAGGTAAAGAGCAAGCACTATGGATACAGTGCCAAGTCTTTTCCAGGAAGAGGGAGCGGATAAGCAGTGGGAGTGTGCCTGGTATATACAAGGAAGAGCAAAGAGATAAAGAGGGAATAAACAAGGGGAGGAGGCACAGCAGGAGACAAAACCAATGAGGTCATATGGGGCCAGATTGTGTGGGAGCTTGTAATCATTGCAAGTGCTTTGGCTTTACTCTGACTCAGCTGAGGAGCCAGCGGAGGGATGTGCGCAGACAAAATGGACTTGGGGAGCAAGGATGGAAGTAAGGACAGCAGTAACAATGTTGATGAAATAATTCCACAAAGAAATAATGGACACTGCTTTGGAAAGCAATCTGGCAGCTCCTTAAAAGGTAAAACATAGAGCTGCCCTGTGATCCAGTGATCCAGCAATTGCACTCCTAGGTACACACCCAAGAGAAAGGAAAACAAATGTTTAAACAAAACATGAATATTTATAGCATCATTATTCCTAAGAGCCAAAAGGTGGAAATAACTGAAATGTCCATCAATTGATGAATGGAGAAACAAAGTATGCTATATCCATACAATGGAATATTATTCAGTCATAAAATGAATGAAGTACTGATATATCCTACAACATGGATAAACCTTGAAAACATTATACTATATGAAAGAAGCCATTCACAAAAGACCTCATCGTGTACAATACCATTTATATGAAAATTCCAGAACAGACAACTCCATACGGATACAAAGTAGATTAGTGACTGCCAGGAACTAGGGGAAAGAGGGAATGGGGAATGACTGTTAAATTTTTTGGGGGGGATGACTAAATGTTCCAAAATTAACTATGGTGATGGATGTACAACTATGCAAATACAATAAAAACCACTGAGTTGGGATAAACTACATGGTACATGAATTATATTTCAATAAAGCTATTATTAAAAATAAGAAGAACCAATGGAGTTTAGCATAGGGAGGTGGTGACATGTGGCTAGGGGTCGGAATACTTTGAAGGTAGAGTTAATAGAACTTGGTGAAGACTGGATGAGTTGTAGGAAAGTAAACTAAGAGTCAAGGATGGTGCACTGACACTAAGTGAGATGAGGGAGAATGCAGGGGGAGCAAATTTGGGGAAGAAAATCAGGAACTTTCTTTTGAATGTGTTACGCTTGTGATGCCAAGTAGACATACAATATGCAACTGGAGATATGAGTCTGGGGTTCAGGAAAGAGATGGACTGGAATTTTACATTTGGGAGTTATCAGCATATGAATGGTACTTAACTGGTTAGAGTCATCAGTTACCTCGAGGGAGCCAAATCTTCACCTTGGCTTCTCAATAGCACTGGACATTATTGACCACTGTCTTCATGTAAAATTGTCTCTTCTCTTACTTTTAGTAGAGTAATTTTTGCTGTTTTCTTCCTTCCTTTCTTGTCTCTCCCAATCTGTTTCATTTGCAGGCTCATCGTCCTCCACCTGATCTCCAATTCAGAGTTGTTTAAATTTTGCTCCTGTATCATTTCCTTCATGATACTGTATATTCTCTGAGAGATTGTATCCACATCCTAATTTCAACTATTTCTTTTTTTTTTTTTTTTTTTTTTTTTTTGGTACGCGGGCCTCTCACTGTTGTGGCCTCTCCCGTTGCGGAGCACAGGCTCCGGACGCGCAGGCTCAGCGGCCATGGCGCACGGGCCCAGCCGCTCTGCGGCATGTGGGATCTTCCCTGACTGGGGCACGAACCCGTGTCCCCTGCATTGGCAGGCGGACTCTCAACCACTGCGCCACCAGGGAAGCCCTCAACTATTTCTTATACATAAACATGTAAGTGAGCTTCAGATCCTTCACATAACCACTAAATATATATCGAAAACATCTCTAATTCAACCTGTGCAATATTGAATTCATCATTTCTACCTCCACTCCCAATCCAAAACCAGTTCTCTTCCAACATCCCTCATTTCAATGAATGAGTTATGTATGAGTTACGTAAACCACAAGCCAGAAGCCATCCTTGGTATCTCTCGCCACAGCATATCTAATCCATCATCAAATTCTGAGACTTTCATCTCCTAAAATATTCTCTAAATGTCTCTACTTTTCTTTATTTTTACTGGTGAGCAATGCAAATACGTTTCTACTCTATAATTTTTCACACAACAACCCCTACTGGTAACCAGCATTTCTACCATTCTTATGCCCTGGAGACAGACTAACTACAAAATATTGTGGATTTTAAAAAGGGGACGATGGGGGCATGGGCTCTTTTAATATGTTGAGGATTTCTCCTCCTCAATGTTCTCTACAACTTTCCCTTTCAATTTTCCTACTTCTTGTCTCTTTTAAATCCAAATCATTCCACCAGTTATCGCCAGACTAATTCTCGTAACACGTAGTTCCATTAATTTCCCAGCTAAAAATTCAAAACTGCATTTTGCCTAGGAATTTAAGAGCAAACTCCTAATACTAGCATTATCGTTCCATCATGACAAAGTCTAAATACTCTTCTTCTCTATGTCCCAGTGTTATGGGTTGAATAGTGTTCCCCAATTCATGTCCTTCCTAGAACCTCAGAATGTGACCTTATTTGAAAATAGAGTCTTTGCAGATATAATCAAGTTGAGATGAAGTCATCAGGGTGGGCTCTAATGCAAATGACTGGTGTCATAATATGAAGAGAGAGATCTGGAAACTGACCCACAGAGAGAACACCATGTGACAACAGAGGCAGAGACGGGAAGGATGCATCTCCAAGCCAAGAAATGCCAAAGATTGATGGCTTCCACTAGAAGTTAGGGAAAGGTAAGGTAAAGTTCTCCCCTACAAGTTACAGAGGGAGCATGGCTTTTCAATGTCTTATTTTGGATTTCTATCTTCCAGAACTATGAGACAGTAAATTTCTGTTATTTCAAGCCACTCAGTTTGTAATGGTAGCCCTAGGAAACTAATACATGCAGTTACTTTGGAAAATTCAGTGCTCTCCTAAACCTGCACTCTTTTTTAAAAAATTCAGGTATAATTCATGCACTATAACATTTATCCCTTTTAAGGATACAATTCAGTGATTTTTAAAATATTTTCACAAGGTTGTATAAACAACACCACTATCTAATTTTAGGACATTTTCCTCAGCCTTAAAATACATCCCATTCTGTTAGAAATATAGTTCCCCAATGCCCCCTCCTCCCAGCCCCTGGCAACCATACATCTTTCTCTATGGACTTGCCTGTTCTAGACTGCACTAATTTTATTTGTTTCCATGCCTTTTTCTCATGTCCTCGCTCCATTACTCCTATTTGTGTCTTATAACTATTATGTCATTCACTCACTCACTAAACTGGTTCTACCTAAGGACAGGGAATGTGTATCCCTGTTCCTAGTACATAGTAAGCATTATAACATGCTCCCTGAGTGAAAATACGAATCAATGAATGCCCATCTCAAAGGCCATCCTCTTTCTATCATCTATCTTTTCTCATTTGATTCAAATCTATGCTTCTAACTCATGTGGTTCTCCTTGGAATCAGATTGGTTTTGATGTATGAAATATAAACACACAGTAATGTGTGCTACAATATTCAGTGGACAAAATTTATTGAATAAACTACTCTGCAAGTTGCATTGAACAAGACTCTCTACTGGGCAAAATAATTGCGATCATGAAATAGACGTAAATGAATGGTTGAGTTTCTTGTTTTTTAAGGCCATCTGCACCCTTTAAAGATATTACAGTCTGAATGGGGCTGAGACTAGAAATACTATGAAATACAAGAGATTGGCACGTGGAATCTTGGTCTAAGTATGAATTGCTGATAGAAGACAAATGATGTTGCTTGAAATTGTGACTTGAAAAGCAAGTACCATGAATCATCCCCATGTATAAGGTTGTAATCAGAACAATGGAGAACTGATACGTGAATAGTTGTCATTTACTATGTCGTTGGCAAAACACTGGCCAATTCGTGGCTATGCATGAAGCTCAAATGCTGCAACACAAATACACTTCACATTATCTGGAACAGCAGACCCTTCTGTTTCCAATTATTATTTTTTTTACTGTATGTTTAGAAAAAAGAAGATATCTTAAATTAGCTACAGCTAGGACAGCACGTTGTGCTTCTCTGGGTTTTTTTTTAATAATTAATTTATTTTTATTAATTATTTTTTTATTTTTGGCTGTGTTGGGTCTTTGTTGCTGCGCGTGGGCTTTCTCTAGTTGAGGTGAGCGGGGGCTACTCTTCGTTGTGGTGTGGGGGCTTCTCATTGCGGTGGCTTCTCTTGTTGCAGAGCACGGGCTCTAGGCACGCGGGCTTCACTAGTTATGGCTCGCGGGCTCTAGAGCACAGGCTCAGTAGTTGTGGCACATGGGCTTAGTTGCTCCGCGGCATGTGGGATCTTCCCGGACCAGGGCTCGAACCCGTGTCCCCTGCATTGGCAGGCGGATTCTTAACCACTGGACCACTAGGGAAGTCCCTGGGCTTCTCTGTTGAAGGACACCATATTAAAAGAGATAGGACTAAGTATGTATAATACTGCAGAGCACTTTAAGATAGTCACAATATTTAAAACACTCTTGTGACTTAAGCATTATTATTGTCCCAAATTTACAAATGAGGAAATGTCCTTGGTAAAATGAGATGACTGGCTTATGAATCTATCAAGGTAGTACATGGTAGGGAGGCAGGACACAAACCCACATCTTCACCTTCAAACTTCAAACTCACTCTGTCCACAATCCAAAGGGTAAGCACGCACTAAGAGGCAAAGTTGCTCTATTTAATGATGATGATGATGATGATGATGATGTAATAAAAATAACAATAGTAAATCTATTGATTTATTTGTCTCCATTAGAATGTGAGTGCTATGAAGAGAGAGATTTAGTCTTGGTCACTGCTGTATCCCAGTGCCTAGAACAGCCCCTGGCACATAAACCGTCTAATAAAACTTCTTTGTAAATCAAAATAATACATCACATTTTCAAAGACATTTCACAAATATTACTTCATTGTTGTCATAGCAATTTCTAAGATTTCTGACTCTGCTCCAATATTCTTTTCATTACTCCCCATTGTATAAAAGAGGACTTCAAATATCAGCACTGAGATATTACAAATAGGATATATTAGTCATCAAGACCAGTACCATAATAGGATCCCAGCCGATCTTACCTCAAGGATGACAAGTACTGACTTGAATAGGTTGGCTCCTCTATGGATGGAAGGCGTTGAAAGTCACGTAGAGAAAGTCATCAGTGAGGAACACACACATCTGTCAAGATTAAAAAAAAAATTCTGTTAAAGTTCTGAAATGTGGGAGAAGGTTGGCTTCCCTTCATAAGGAAGGTAGTGTTCAAGATCATTGCCTGTTAGAGTTACTAAAATGACTTTCTCTACTATTATCCCGTTTTTTACATTCATTATGGAGAATCAAAAAAGTAAGTAACTGAGTTTAGAAATGAGTATTTTGTTTTCGAACAGAAAGGCAGTAAGACCCTGGACTCTGAGGAGTCTCTTCTTAAGGGGCCCAAAGGTTTTGAGAGGAGGAGATGCCAAGTAAGTGGGATGTAGCTCTGCTTCACTTTCTTTAACATAGGAAGTGGGAAAAGGGATTCTGCTCTTTGAAAACCACTTTTATTTAAAGTATAATGCCATCTGTATCCAGAAAAGATGATTACTCTAATTGGAAAAGATACATACACCCTAATGTTCATAGCAGCACTATTTACAATAGCCAAGACATGGAAGCACCTAAGTGTCCATCGACAGAGGAATGGATAAAGAACATGTGCTACATATATACAATGGAATATTACTCAGCCATAAAAAAGAATGAAATAATGCCATTTGCAGCAACATGGATGGACCTAGAGATTATCATACTAAGCAAAGTAAGTCAGACAAAGATAAATATCACATATCTCTTAAATGTGGAATCTAAAAAATGATACAAATGAACTTATTTGCAAAGCAGAAATAGACTCACAGACATAGAAAACAAATTTATGGTTACCAAAGGGGAAAGGGGGGGTGGGGGAGGGATAAATTAGGAGTTTGGGATTAACAGATACACACTACTATATATACACTAGATAAACAACAAGGACCTACTGTACAGCACAGGGAACTATATTCAATATCTTGTAATAACCTATAATGGAAAAGAATCTGAAAAAGAATATATATATATCTGAATCACTTTGCTGTACACCTGAAACTAACACAACATTGTAAATCAATACTTAATTGATACTTAATTTAAAAAAACCCCAATGTGGATATCAATGTGCAAATCAGAAAAAAATTAAGGATTTTTTTAAAAAAAGGTATAATGCCATCAATACCATTTTGTATGGTCTTATTTATGTTTTACTCTCCATCCAGAAGCAATATCCAATCAAAGGTAGGGCAAGGTATTTTGAATGTAAACATTGTTTATCCAGCTCTCTCAGAAAACTGGAGCTCAGTTAAGAAGATGAAAGGTCATGAAGAACCTAGGGGCAGGATGGGAATAAAGACGCAGACCTACTAGAGAATGGACTTGAGGACACGGGGAGGGGGAAGGGTAAGCTGGGACGAAGTGAGAGAGTGGCATGGACACGTATACACTACCAAACAAAAAACAGATAGCTAGTGGGAAGCAGCCGCATAGCACAGGAAGGTAAGCTCAGGGCTTTGTGACCACCTAGCGGGGTGGGATAGGGAGGGTGGGAGGGAGGGAGATGCAAGAGGGAGGAGATATGGGGATATATGTATATGTAAAGCTGATTCACTTTGTTATAAAGCAGAAACTAACACCGCATTGTAAAGCAATTATACTCCAATAAAGATGTTAAAAAAAAAAAAGAAAGTCTCACAATAAGCATAGGCCTCCCTGACACCACAACACCATCTTCAAAACTATTAAGCTGTTTACTCACAGGCAAGTCTTCAGTCTTCATCAGGACCCACTCCCTGGAATGCTAAGAGCCCCAGCTCTCTGGTTTCTCAACCCCTAACAGGAATACAACACCCACGGAAGGACGAGAGGCACCAGGAGGGTGATGGGGCTCTTAGAAGTAAGTTCTACTGGCCGCAAAATGGAAGTGGGAGAGATTGGTTAGGAGGACAGAGCCCCTCCTCACCACCGCACCACCCTCCGATTTTGCAGAGGAGACAGGTGTGCATTGTGAGGGACTCTGGGACTAAATAACTTTATAAGCCTCAGCTGACTCACAGGACCCGCAGATAGGGAGGTGTAGTCAGTAATGTTTATAACAGTGATGTGAGTATTTTAAAAATATTTAAAACACTCTTGCAAATTGTTATCAGTATCCCACGTTTACAAAGGGGGGGTTAACTTACGTTTAAAAGATTAAATTATGTTTAATACTGCTCTTAAAAACAAAGAGAGACCTATGCGGTACAATTTTAAGGAAATACTTGAAAAATCTTGATAGGTTAAAGGGAAAAGGCTCAGTTACCTGGAAAAAATGCCAGTGTTTGGAACAGTGAATCCCTAAGGGATTTCCAATAAAGGAAGTGTTACTTTACTTAGATGTAACCATATGTTCAATTACAGGAAGGCACATTTGTGGAAAATCAACAAAATATCCACAGTTTTATTTCACAAAGCATAGATGATAATGTGGGTTTCTGTTAATTGTTTCCTTGAAATCTACATTATTTCGAATAAACCTTTTTAAAATTAGTTTGTGGAAAGTAAGTCTGTTCAAGTTTGGTGTTTTGTAAATAAATACATTATTTTAAAAAATGCATTCCTACCGGAAAAATGAATGGTACTGTCTACTATTTTGCAAAGAAATATGTATAAAGATAATTGCTCTGCTTTTAAAAACTAAACAGACAGTGTTTAGGCTTTGTAGTCACCTATTATATTAAAGTGCTTTATTATCATTAAAATTACTATGCCCTTAGTTCACCTAAAAATTTGTGATCTCAATTCACCAGAGAAATCATTCATCCAATAACATGAGTGAAGAGAACTGATCAGGTACACACATACACACACACACACATCTTGTGACACCACCCAAAACCCACAGCAATGGTGTCAGCTCAGAAATACAACAGCTATTGGGAAACAAATATTCTTTTGAAGAAATATTTCCTTTGTGTCTATCCTACTTTTTTTTTTCAAAAAATTACTTATTTCACTGTGAAAAATGAAATCAAATGAAGTATCCTTGAAAAATGAAAGCTTCTGTACACTCCATATGCAGGAACTAAATCAGGACATGTGAAAAAGTGTATATGTTCTATGATATAATGCACTTGGAAAAAGAATTAGTTTTTTCTCTGATTTCTGATGGAGAACTCCATGAAAAAGTGTGCCAGCAAGAACAAGTTCCTCTAAGTGACATTTCATTTCTTAGCAGCTAGATAGATTAATGCTTGCTTCTCTACAGCTCATGCATTACTAGCCCTAGTACTTCAGAAATGAAAAATCGTGTACTCAATTTATTCTTTATTGCATAAATGTTATACAAAGAGAATGGAAATTTGCATTTGGGTCTTCATTCCTGATAAAATATTGTGGTCCTGATAATAGGTTAAGAAATACTATAGTACCACTGTCCTTTCATATTTAGCCTCTATAAAACAGCCTACTGGATTATATGTATAAGATGAGGAGAGATGAAAGTAGAATTATGTTAAACTGTGTAGCCTCTAAATAGATTACAAAAACTTTTCTCACCTTTTCAGGGCATGGCTAAAGAGACACACCTGTAAATCTTCTGAAGAGCCGAGTCCCAGAGAACCAGAGACATTTTCAAATTATCAGCAACAAAACTCAACCAAAGGGCAACTGAACTACAAAACTCAAAAGGAAAGTCTAAAGGAATACACAGTGAAGGACTGGGAGACACCTGAACAAAATGCTTGAAAGCAGGTCTAAGAGTCTGATCTCTTCTCCAGACAAGAGAAAGCAATTTTCAGTCAAGCAAGTCCAAGGAGCAAACTTGGGACTTTCATTGGTGCTGCCCACACTATTCTGCCTTTATAAGAGTCCCTGAGCCACGACCTTTAGTACTTTGGTTGAGCTTGAGCTTTTGTTCTTCAGATCTCTATTTTTTGCCTTAGTTAGAAACTGAGTGTTTGAGTTGGGATGGGGTGGGGGTGGAGGAGGACTGGGGTGAGGAAAGATATTAAGCTTTTGCTGCTTCTCTCCAATTGTGAGTTTACCCAAGTAATCTTCAGTGCTTTGGAAAAATATTGTTTGAAAAAATTAAGTAGAATTAAAACAGTTATGGCTGGTAGACTTGTACACATGACAGATCATTAAGTCTGTTATAAATATATTTGGAGGGTGAAATAAATTCTGGGCAAGTGCAGATGTTTCCAACTTAATGAATCGGCATGAGGATCTTCAATTCTGAATCATTTCTTTAAAGTATTTGATCTGATCAATGTTTTAACCTTGAATAAATTTTTGGATAATAATTCTACACAGCTGCCTCAAATTCCTTTCCAGCCACGCAAAACTCTGGAAAACAGCACTTCTCTTCCCCCGCACCTCCCCCCAACCTTCAGGATGCACCCTCAACCCCTTCTCTATCCACAAACACTCTGGCCTCCAGTGTGTTTCTACACTCAGCTGAACACGTGGGCTGTGTTGAACATATGAACGACAGATCCTAGCAGCATCTTTCAAGGTCAAAGTTTGAATTTCTGCTCCCTGTGGCCTTGTGGACTGCTTCTAGAAACTTGCTGAGTTAAACTTGAGTCTAACACTCAGAGGAAGGAATTGTTTGTGGTGCTAAGGAAGAGAAAGGGAAACACTTGGGGGTTTAATTTAAAGTAATTATGACATTGGACTACTGCCAATGGAAAATTTTCAGAAAGCCCTTCTTTTGTGAGAAAGTCAACTCCTGAATAGTTGCAGGGGTAAAACCATTTTTCTGAGGAAAAAACACCCTAAGAACCAAGTAATTATTTAAAGCAGTTTTTCCCCCCCATGGGTAAGATCTTTGTACTTTCCAAAACTTTCCTAAAACACAATGTAGAGGAAACATAAAATACAAAGAAATGCAATAAAACTGAATATTGTCTTTATCTTAGGAAAGTCATAGCCATTTACGTAGTTCCATGGGCCCTAGACTTCAAGAAAATCGTAACAATGCAGCGTAAGCCTGAGGGAAATGAAACATAGCGTTCACCTCCCTTCTGCTCTGTTTCTGTCTACTTCAGGAATTCAGGTAGCCAGACAGAGAAACTGAACCTTGCGGATATCCAAGTGTTCCTGTGTTTTGATTCAGTGGGGGAGAAGTAAAACAAAGTTGGGATGTGTTGAATTACTCATGTGTTGGTCAAAGGAGTGAGGGGGAGCTTAAAATGAATTAAAAAACTATTTGTTTAAAAAAAAAAAGTAAAAGCCTCTTGCATGTCTGGGGTGTAAAGGTGCCCAGAGGCAAAATAATTTCTGATGACTTTTCCTAAATGCATTTTGAGAAAGAATTTTCATGTTTAGAGACCAATGGGCAGACAGGGTAGGTTCAGTTGGCACAGAGAATATTATTTTTAATAGTGTCAATGTGATTGTGTTGCTGCTTTTACTTTTGAATCCCTTTAGGCAGGTTCTGCATTGCCCAGCTGATGGCTCCCCATCATCTTCTACATAATTGTTTTCATATGTTTATCCTCATTAGCCTTTAAGTTAGCAATTATAGAAGAAGACTGTTGTTAGATAATAATAATAAAAGCTGTCCTTTTAATGAATGCCTACAATATGTCAGACACTTAACATTCACCATTAACCTTTAGAGCAGTCCCAGAAGATAGATATTATTATCCCACTTTAAGACTAGAAGCCTCATAAGCGGCAAAGCTGAAATTTGAACACAGGTACGTAAGGCTCCTACACACCTCTTTCCATTAAGCCTCAACTTTGTTGTGATACAGAATTAATGTTGTGTGCCAATTTTGAGGATATGCCACTTCAGATAATACACAGGATAAATGACACCTATATCCTGTTAAGTTCCAATATAAAAGAGTGCAAGAGCATTTGGACCTCAACTGAGATTCATAACAGAAGGAATGATGCATTTGTTCTGCATAAGATCAGACCAGAAAGAACAGATTTTTCTCTTTTTCCTTTTGGTAATACGGCCCCAGGGCTCAAAGTGGTCAACCATTGTCATAATTCATTTGGCAGTCCTGTCAAAGATAGCTCAGTCATTTAGTCTAACAAAATATTTTTTAACAGTCAGGGTACATATTTGATTTGGATCCAGGGACAAACTGCTCTCCAAAGGCTTCCTGGCAGGTTGATGATGCGATGCATCAACCGGATGTATCAGGACTTAATAGCACTGAACCATGGAGTACATTTTAAAAGCTCACATACATTCTCAAATATTATAGTATATAACAAATTTCATTGCCTTTGACTCAATGATATTTAGCATATGTGACATATCAGTCTTTCTGCTCTGGGATTTAGTCATATTCCAAGGTTGTTGTCTTCTGTTCAAATGTAAAAAGCTTAACTTGAAATATAGGTCATTTATCTTGGGCTCGGTTTGAAATGGCATATATTCAATCATGTTGTAATGTATCATAGCTTATAATTTAACCAAGGAGGAAGTTACAGTCACACATCATTTATCCAGAATCACTAACAATGGAGATGTTACACATAAGAACATTTTCCTGAATACCTTAGGAGTATTTTCAAAACCACAAAATCTGTACTTATTTTTATCCATTCAGACTTGATTTAAACAGGGTCATCATGACAATTTGACTTCTTGATAACTTAAGAGTTTTTATATTACTAGCTTTTTTATTAAAAAAAAAAAGAAGAGAGAGAGAGCACTAAAGAAAAACTCATGAATCTGTCTGGACCCACATTAAACCTTCAGCACTGCAGAGATGAGGGTGCTGTTTTTGCTTTGTTTTCTTGCCAGTTATCATGCCTTCTTCATCCTCTTCTTCTCCATCTTCCTCTTCCCCCTTTTCTTCTTCCTTTTGTTCTTCTTCAGCCCATTTTTAAATCAAATTGTTTTCTTATTGTTGAGTTTTAAGAGTTCTTTGTATATTTTGGATAACAGTCTTTTATCTGATATGTCTTCTGCAAATATTTTTTCCCAATCTGTGACTCATGATCTTCTTCTCTTGACATTGTCTTTTGCAGAGCAGAAGTTTTTAATTATAATAAGTTTTGATGTCAGGAAGTGTCAGTCCTCCAACTTTGTTCTCCTCCAATATTGTGTTGAATATTCCAGGTCTTTTGTCTCCATAAAACTTTAGAATCAGTTTTTTTTTTTTTTTTTTTTTTTGCAGTACGCGGGCCTCTCACTGTTGTGGCCTCTCCCATTGCAGAGCACAGGCTCTGGACGCGCAGGCTCAGCGGCCATGACTCACGGGCCCAGCCGCTCCGTGGCATGTGGGATCTTCCCGGACCGGGGCATGAACCCGTGTCCCCTGCATCGGCAGGCAGACTCTCAACCACTGCACCACCAGGGAAGCCCTAGAATCAGTTTCTTTATATCCATAAAATAACATGCTGAGATTTTAATCAGGATTGTATTGAATCTATAGATCAAGTTGGGAAGGACTGACATCTTGACAATATTGAGTGTTCCATCCATGAACATGGAATCTCTCTCCATTTATCTAATCCTTCTTTGATTTTGTTCATCAGAGTTTTATAGTTTTTTTCTCATATAGATCTTATACATATTTTGTTCGATTTATACCAAGTAGTTCGTTTACGGGGGTGCTAATGTAAATAGTATGGCGTTTTAAATTTCAGATTGTACTTTTTCATTACTGATAGGAAAGGGATTGACTTTTGTATATTAAACTTGTAACCTGCAACCTTGCTATAATTGCTTATTAGTTCCAAGAGTGTTTTTTGTCAATTCGTTTGGATCTTTTATGTAGCTTATCATGTTTCCTATAACGTAGAGTGTTTTATGTGTTCTTTCCTTGTTAGATTAATTGAAGAGATTCCCATTAGCCAATTTGGGCATAAATAAGAATATAACTGGAATGGATTAAAACATATAAAATATGGTTAAATTTAGAAGTGTATACTGGTCTTACAAAAACAAAACAAAATCTCACTGCTTTCCTTCAGAAGATGCCAGAGAAACAACTCATTATTTTTTAAACTTGTAAATATAGGGAAACATTCAAGCATTTATCCTGCCTTTCTTATATATCTATACTGCAGGATAAACAAAAGAGTTTGCAAGGGGAAGTTACTGTTTATAGAAGTACTCCAGCTGGTAAATGTAGAAGCCATGCTAGAATTATCATATCACCATTTTGCAACACTTTATGAAATAATGGATCTACACAATAATTATCAAAGAGTCCTAGCAACTCAAAAGGAGAAAGAACTTGACATTATATGCTTCGTGATGGAAGTATACAATACCACCTAATAAGCATTACTACAAAAAATTAGCACTTGAAATGACCAAGCTTCTAGAATTGCAGGAAATATACGGGGCAGAGGAATATATTAAATATTAGTACTACAAAGATACAATTAGCAAAGTCCAGACTGAGAAACTCTACAGGACAAATGATCTAGTTCTTTTCCCCTTAATAAGTTGTAGGAGAGAGAGAGACAGAGAGAGACAGAGAGAGGGAGAGAATGAGAATATAGTTTAAAGTAGATTTAAGAAATATTTCAACAATGAAATTTTATGAACCTCATTTGGATCCTTTAAAAAAGAGCATTGTGAAAAATTCGACAATCAGGACAATTTGAACAGTCTGGATTTTAAAAAATATTGCTAAATTATTATCATTTTTAGTATCTAATATTCTTACTGAACCAAACTTGGGTCTGCTTGCTCGTGAGTGGTAAAGTCAATCTACTGACACCTGTTTAGGGTGAAGGAAAGTGCAGTGTTTATTGTAAGGCGTCCCAGGGGTTCTGGGACAGCTAATGCTCAAAAAGCCCGAACTCTCCAATGGGTTTCAGCAAAGCATTTTTAAAGGCCAGGTGAGGGAGGGGAGTCTCAGGATAAGTGATCAGCTTGTGCATAGTTCTCTGATTGACTGATGGTGAGGTAACAGGGAGGTGTCATAGGGGTTAAAATGATCAATCCTTAGGCTCCAGCAGGCCTGGGGGCCTGGGGGTCGTCAAGCAGTTAACATCTTTCATTTGGTGGGTGTTTTTTAGAATCTGTAAAACAACACAGGAAACGTGCATCGGATCTATTCTCTAGGTACTTCAGAGTGGAGCTGAAGTCGAGGGTATGGGGGAGGGGTCTGTCTTGGGAAGGCCCCATAGGGTCCTGCTGGGTTATAATGTCAGTGTGATTTTTTTTGGTTGTTGTTAGCGTGATTTTTTAAAAAATTATTTTAATAGATCTTTATTGGAGTATAAAATTGCTTCACAACACTGTGTTAGTTTCTGTTGTACACCAAAACTGAATCAGCCATATCCCACCCCTCTAGGTCATCACAAAGCACCAAGCTGATCTCCCTGTGCTACACGGCTGCTTCCCACTAGCTAGCTGTTTTACATTTGGGCGGAAGACCTAAGTAGACATTTCACCAAGGAAGACATACAGATGGCCAAGAGGCACATGAAAAGATGCTTAATATCACTAATTATTAGAGAAATGCAAATCAAAACTACCATGAGGTGTCACCTCACACCAGTCAGAATGGCCATCATCAGAAAATCTGGAAACAATAAATGCTGGAGAGGGTGTGGAGGAAAGGGGACCCTCCTGCACTATTGATGGAATTATTAGTGTGATTTTTAAAAACAAAATAGTTTCTAATCTTTTGGAGATACACTCTGAAATAGTTATGGATATAATATGAGGTCTGGGGTTTGTTTTACAATAATCTAGTAGGTAAGGCAGGGTATAGATAAATCAAAATGAGTAATCGTTGAAGTAGAGGATAGGTATGTGGGACTCATTATATCATTCTTTCTGCTCTTGTATATGTTTGAATTTCCCATAATAAAATGTTAACAACAACAACAGAACAAAACACCTAAAGCTCTGATACATTCAATTATTTGCCCAATGCCATATAGGTAATTAGGGATAGTTCAAACCTGAAACTGGACCCTTGACTTCCCATCAAATACCCTCTCCCTTAGAACAAGCTATTCTGCAGAGAAGCCAAACTTCTGGGGTACCAGATATCTGCCCAAAGCTTGACAAGCCAATGGGTGAACTAGGGAATACACTCTGGGGCTATCAGACACTGGTACAAGCAGCTCATCAGTAAGCAGCCAAATGGCAAATTGGGATTGACTGGGAGTGCAGAGCAGCTGTTGACTTTTGAAGTACTGCCCAGAGTTCTTGGCATCCCCCCATTTGGTCTTTAAGGGAGCCATTTCAAAATCAGACCAGCCTTAAAAATGCCCAGAGAAACAGAGTTGAAAAGCTGCTTAGTCTGTACCTAGACTTTTAATTGCATCACAAGAATACGTTTTTTGCTGAAAACTATATAGTCAGACCAACATGGAGTTGTGAGGTGACAGCTGAGGTTACAGTGCCTGGGCACGAAGGATTAGAGAATAGTTAGATTGGAGTGTCATTTCCACATTGATGAAGATTGCTGTTTCATGAGACACTAAAACTCAGTGGCCATTGCTTTAGGTTTGGTATGGTTGAGACACTGGGCTCGTGAATAGATCTGTGCGTAGATGGAGAAATTATGAAAATCAGATGGAAAATCAGAAAGGGGATACAGTGGTGGTGGCAGCAGTACAAAACCAGGAAAGGGCATTCAAATCCTCCAAAGGAGGCCAATACTGACCTCATGCTACCAACCAGACCCAACAGCAAGGTGCAGCAAGGCCAATCTACTGACACCTGGTTGTGGTGAAGGAAAGCACAGCGTTTATTGCAGGGTGCCAAGCAGGGGAGTGGGAGATAGGCCTCAGATCCACCTTTACTTGGTTTTTGAGTTCAGGGTTTTTTTAAAGGGGAAAACAAAGAGGCTAGAATTAATCATTGTCTTTTGACATTTCTGTGACATTTCTGAATCCTAGTTTCTGGAGTCAGGATGCCTCTGGTTTATGATTCTCTCACTAGGTGGTCCATGGCTTGGAGGTCTGTTAGCTCATCTTGCCCTGGAGAAAAAACCTGAGTTTGTGTATTAATGATGATATCTATAGTAGCAATTTTAGTACATTAACAATGTTTCTGACAACAAAAATTTTAGTCATCTGATCTGGTTGATTAGTGTTCGGTTAGCACAGGATTGAAGTCAGAGGGGACAAGACAGGGAATAAAGTTTTGGATAGAGAGATTAATCATAAACTTGGTAAGGGAACGTGTTTTTAAGGGGACTCGGTTTCACCAATATTTAAATGCAGCTAGCTAGGCAGACATTCCCTGCCATTACACAGCAACCTTATTTCTGGGTTTTATTACTATGTATTAAGAGACTGAGGATCTCCTTGGAGGTCATTTTTGGGAAAGAAAGGCAGCAAGAACTTTTTCTGTTGCCAGTGCTTATACTCTCACCTCTCACCTTTACCTAATCAACACTCAACACAGGTATATTTCAGGCAGCTGCTCCTAGTAGACACCTGTTGCATTTTCCTGTCCAGTGTTCATTCTCATTTTTCTAATAGCATGCATGCTTTCCTTGAAAACCTATTACTTCCTCATCATGTGTGGTCTTAGTGGGCTTGTTAATCAAATGGGCACCTGACCCAAGTTTTGCTAACCCGACCCTTTTTAGTTTAAGTTTGGATATCGAGGCTGTTATTTATCCCAATAGTGGTTTCCTAAAACGAGTGGCTATTGGGTTATGCTCTCTAGAACCCTAAAACTTAGTTAACTCTGCATCTTGTCCTTTCAAAGACCAGGAACTTGTCTTTAATTCTGTGACTTTTCTCTTTTCATCTAACAGTCCCCTTTTGCTTAAGTCAGAATTGGTTTATATTGCCACAACCCAGTCTAAATGCCATATTGTCCACATGTGATAGGCAGCCACTAAAAGGGAACAAATCAAGGGTACTGAATATTCATTTAGCACGTGGCAGGGCAGTATTTTTGAGCCACATCACTCAGGTTATTGGCAAACACGAAAATCAAATCTTCTATGCTCCTTGACTTGTTCTTAGAGAAAGATGAATTGTGTACTGAAATTGTGTTGTATTTTTGGTTTTCTGTTTCTTTTGAAAATAAATTTTAAAGTTATGGTATTTTTATCAACCCATAATGCAATACACTGATATCACATTCATATTTTTATTCTTCTGCCTTCTGAAGAATTAGATGCAATAGATAGCAATAGCATGACACTGAGATAAAACACACCTTCTTAAAGTGGAAGAACATTCATGATGGTCAGAATTCACACCCTGTTTAAATTGTTTTCATCGGTGTAGGTGAAGTGACAAATACTTCTTTTGGTTAAATACCCACGAGACTAGGGGGTGAATAAAGACCGTTTCTTGGAAACTCTGAGAGAGGGGAATAATGGGTTTTTACTTCCTGCAACAGGACTTTCTCATCTACAGGTCATATACAAACCCTTGAAGATGGACGATCATCTTTAGCTCCCAGGTAGGAACAAGGCAGAACTCATAATCTTTTCCATCTCTTAGGTTCACTCACGCAAAGTCCATCCTGGCTCTTTGCTATGGACTGAATTCTGTCTCCCCACATTCACATGTTGCAGCCCTAATCCCCAGTGTGACTATATTTAAAGACAGGGTCTTTAAAGAGGTGATTAAGGTTAAATGAGGTCGTAGAGGTGGGGTTCCTCAGGAAAGTAAGTCTTTGTCCTAATGTTATGAACTGTGTCTCCCCAAAAATCATATGTTGAAGTCCTAACGCCCAGTAACTTAGTATGTGATTGTACTTGGAGACAGATCTTTAAAGAAGTAATTAAGTGAACATGAGATCATTAGGGAGACCCCTAATCCCATAGGACTTGTGTCCTTATAAGAAGAAGGGACATCAGAGCTCACCCCCTCTCTGTGTGAACACAGAGGAAAGGCCATGTAAGGGTACCAAGAAGGCCGCCATCTGCAGGCCAGGAAGAGAGTCCTCACAAGACATCACTGATGGCCCTGTGATCTTGGACTTCCAGCCTCAAGAATGAGAAAATAAATTTCTGTTGTGTTAGCCACCCTGTCTGTGGTATTTTGTTATGGCAACCCTAGCAGACTAATACACTCCCTGTCTGTTCTCCAGAATACACCATATGTCCATATAAAAACCTCCCTTAGGCCTTAATAACCTGCGATTCTTAGGTAAAGTCAACTTAACATTTTGATCAATAACTCCAACTTGACTGAATCTTAACTCCCTCCCTTTCTTTATATCACCACCTTTATGCCACTACCAGCCCCCTGACGTTCCTAGGCTCCGTTGCTGCTCAGATCGATCCCAGCAGTGCTTCTGGCACTGTCTCAGCCCATTACCACTGCTGTGTTCAGGCCACCCAAATCATGGTGCTTATCAGCTTTTAACCCCCAAAACTTTGGGCACCCTGGTCTCTGTGCTTGACCCTGAGTTCCCTGCCATTCTTGTATACTTTTGGACCAAAAACATATCTACCTCTTCTCCTTTTCTTATCCCACAACCACATATGGCCTTCTTTTCCCCGGCATATCCAGGGGATCTCTGAGGATTAGGTCAGGATGGAGTCAAGTTCAGTTTCACTCCGTACCTGAGTCCACTGTTCCCTGGTTGTTAGACCTGTTTTTGCATCTGGTCCACAATGCAGAACTTCTTTCTCATGGTTTTCCTTCTAAGGGATGCCATTGTTTCTTCTGCAGTCCAACCCCTCTTGCCCTCACTTACACCCCATCAATGTATGTCTGAACACACACTGCAACGCTCAGGATCTTTCCCTTGAATCTGCTGAGACTCATGCAAATCACTGCTAGATAGGGAGTGAAGGGTGGCCGCAGCTTATAAGCTATCATATCCAAGCCTCACCGAGCCAAGCCAAATCCCTGTAGCAGTTTCACCAGTTGGATTTTTTAGGTTTCATTCCATTTTAGCTCAGTTCTTAGGACAGAGATGAGCAATTTATTCATATGAATGAGGGAAACAACAGTGTCACAGCCCAGAGGATCCTCCACAGTGTCTCCTCCCCCCTCACGCTTTCCGTGGATTCCTGCTGCCACCCAGCCTGCAGTGTCTTTCCCTGACGCCACCTAAGCATCTTTACTAAGGTCCTTATCACTCCAGTACCACCCCAACTTACTTCTACTGTTGGATGTTTTGACAGGTGCTTTTCCTCTGTTTGCCTCCAATATAAAGAGGAGATATTCCTATGATCTCTTACTCTCCGTCCCTGTTCTCTCTCTTCATTTTTTCTGAACATTCTAGAAAGCTGCTGGGAACAGAGACAGCCCGCATCCCTCCATCCCTTGCTTTCTTTCATCAGACCAAATAACACTGCAGAGTAGACTCTTGATCACTCTTCAGTTTGTCCAGACCTCACCAGACCCAGGCCAGAATGTATCCCTTCTACAGGAAACTGGTTGGTTTTCCAAAAGGAAAAATGCTGTGTACAACTGCATACCTCACATAGGTGTCTTGCTTTTTTTAGGTTAAAACCTAAAGGAGATGGTTACTTAAAAACATCATTCATTATCTGACGTTTCTTCTCTTTTCAGAGAACAGATATATCACTGAGAAGAGTCAGCAGATAAACCAGAGATTACTTAAAATGACTCTCCTAGCTTATGCTGGCTAAGTCTTTAGAATCAGATACAGAGGTTATCAACCAAGAAAGTGAGCAATCAATAGCTTCCAAAGAAGTTCAAACAACAAAAAAAATAACAGCCTGGGTGTTCCCTAAATAAACAGGGCATTCCCATTTGGCTAATTTGTTACAAATTCTCTAAAGTGAGAAATTTCAATGCACAAAACAAATAGATATAAGTGTTTTCTCCTCATCACCTTATTACGCCTGTTACTACAGGAAGTGGCACATCTTACTGGTAATTTGTTGATGTTAAATTAGCACTCACTTGCCTTTTTCTTTGTAAACTGCAACAGAAATGCTTATTACAGGAGATTTTAGGTCATTGTTATTTGAACTGTATGTTTAAACTCAGGAATATTTTGCCTTAAACTCTAGTCCTACTAAGTGTTCTACTCTTGTCCATAGGTTTTCTCCTAATTTGTATTGCTTGGCTGTTGTGTTTTGACCACGTAAGGAACTTGCATAAATTAAATAAATTTGTATAGTCAAAAGAGTGCTTTCCAAAGTCAATTCTAGATTTTTTCCCTATTAATATTTATATAACTTTTGATATTTCAGTCTTCAAAGTGTTGATCCACAGATGTAAATTGGTACAGCCACTGTGGAAAACAGTGTGGAGGTTCCTCAAAGAAACTAAAAACAGAGCTACCATACGATCCAGCAATCCTGAGGCAAGAGACAGATGGGCCCCGGGGCAAACGGAGTTCGTTCCCTGTGGACCGATACTCTGAGACGAGACGGGAATAACACGACAATTGAGAGAGGAGGCTGGGCCCTGCCCAGATAGAAGATAAGAGACCACAGGGCTTTCCTGGTGGGGCAGTGGTTGGGAGTCCGCGTGCCGATGCAGGGGATACGGGTTCGTGCCCCGGTCCAGGAAGTTCCCACATGCTGCGGAGCGTCTGGGCCCATGAGCCATGGCCGCTGAGCCTGCGCGTCCGGAGCCTGTGCTCCGCAATGGGAGAGGCCCGCATACCGAAAAAAAAAAAAAAAAAGAGACCACATATTCCTCCTTCTCAAAGTCAGGAGACCTCCCCAACTACACATGTGCAGAAAATCTCCTTGGAAGTCAAAAGGGGAGTGATGCTAAGTGGCCAAACACCGGAAAATCCTGAGATAGACCAAATACGGACTCTGAACCAGGTAAATCAAAATGATTGGTCAAAGGAAACATGAAAGAAATGCCCCACGTAAGTGATTTAAACTGCCACAAGGGCACAACTCTCTCTGAGTCCACACATACTGTACTCTTTTTTTCTCCTAATAAATACTTTACTTGTTTCACTACTTTCTGTCTTTGTGGGAATTCTTTTTCTGCAAAGCTGTAGGGCCAGGGCCTTGTCACCGACCACTGGTCTAGTGGCTAGGATTTGGTGCTCTCACTGCTTTGACCCAACCTCAATCTCTGGCCGGGAACTGAAACCCTGGTTCGGGCCGCTGCAGGCCGAGGCCACCTGAGATCAATCCCACTCCTGGGCATATACCCAGACAAAACTATAATTCAAAAAGATACATGCACTCATATGTTTATAGCAGCACTATTTACAATAGTCAGGACATGGAAACAATCTAAATGTCCATCAACAGATGAATGGAAAAAGAAGATGTGTTACATATATACAATGGAATATAACTCAGCCATAAAAAAGAATGAAATAATGCCATTTGCAGCAACATGGATGGACCTAGAGATTATCATACTAAGTGAAGTCAGAAAGAGAAAGACAAATACCATATGATACCACTTATATGTGGAATCTAAAATACAACACAAATGAACATATCTACAAAACAAAAACAGACTCACAGACCATAGAGAACAGACTTGTGGTTGCCAAGGGGGAGGCGGGGGGAGGGAAGTACTGGGAGTTTGGATCAGCAGATGCAAACTAGTATATGTAGGATGGATAAACAATAAGGTCCTACTGTACAACACAGGGAACTATATTCAATACCCTGTGATAAACCATAATGGAAAAGAATATGAAAAAGAATATTTATATGTATAACTGAATCATTTTGCTGTACAGCAGAAATTAACACAATACTGTAAGTCAACTATACTTCAATAAAATTTTTTAAAAAGTATTGATCCATGAAAGAATCCCAGGGGTTTCTTCTGAGAGATGCCACGTCAAGACCTGTCTCCTCATCAAGTTATCCGCTTAACAGTTAGCTCACAATAACATGTTGTGTGAAATCATCAGTATTATTTTTACTCCAGGTCTCAAGATAAATGTATATTTTGTGGACATAGAAAGAGTTAATTTCTTTTCCATCTGTTCCTCAAACTTAACATGCACCCCCTGCCTCCCAATACCTATGCTTGATTTTCAAGAGTCATTACTACAAATGCTTAATTTTGTGGGGAAAATTTTCACAGACAGTGATGGCACAAAAAAATAACGTGAACATTGTGGTACATGACTCTTTGAATTATGGTTTTCTCAGGGTATCTGCCCAGTAGTGGGATTAAAGCAGTCCTCCTTAACTGTGCTTGGGTTAACAACTGGTTAGTCTTCCCAAAGAGGTTAAATCCCACTGGCACCTCTCAACCTAGGAGAGGTGGGCCAAATCAACACTCGTTTGTGTGTGTGTGTGTGTGTGTGTGAAGCAACAAGAAAGTACCATACCAGTGTATTTTAAAATTCCAGTTTGTTTAATGTCTGCAAAGGATGTGGGGTCTTTCTCAGAGACTGAAGCAATAAGAAACAAGTTTAAAAATACCCAAACATGAGTGGCTTTCATTATTTTCTATGATTTTCAGTATTTTCTCATTTTGATCAGGTGAATACATACGACTCTCATGATAGCAAACATTAAGAAAAATATTCAATAATGTACTTAAGAACAATAGCAACAATCTACTGAGAACTGTAATTCAGTCCTCAATGCTCCCTCTAATCCCATTTTTCTTTCTTTATGATTCCCCCCCCCCCCCACCAAGGAAGGATTATTTATTACTTGCAGCAAGTAAGGAGAACATTTCTTTCCCAAAGCAGTGTCTCCTCTTTTCGCATGACTTTCAAAAGCTGTTAGGATTAGTAGTAAATAATTTTTCTGGAAGATGAGTAATTTTGTTTTGTTTTTTAAAGAAACTAAGAGTATGGGATGGAGAGGGTTCACAGGACAGGCTGAGCCCGGCGAGTTAGGTGTGAGTTCAGACCTCAAACAAGGCTTGAAGGGGAGTGGGGGCGGGGGGAAGGAGAATTCGAGGCAGAACTCTCAGTGGCTAGAATGTTTGTTTAGAAAGCAGCAGGGATTATCTGATAACACTGGGTAAACGGCTTGTCATTTTTATAATGTAAATGAAACCAGTAGTAAAAGGAAAAGCTGACATCCTCTCACAGGACAGATAAAGCCAAATGATTATTTTTAGAATCATACAGAAGAAAGCAAACAGTTTTTTCCTTGTTTCCAACACTCACCACCTCCTCTTTAGCCTCTTGGAATGTTTATTGGGGCTGAATGAATGAAAAGTGGAGGAAAGGCAGAGGGAGGGGTGGGTAGGTGGATGAAATCCTGTTTTGCCTTCAGGCTTGGGATGAAGTGTACCAAGCATTTGAAATTGGCGACACAATGAGGATTTACACAGAAGTAAGACTTGGTTGGTTCTCCCTAGGCCATAGAGACTTCTGCAACTCACAATTATTATTCCAAAAAGATTTTGCCTTCCATTTCCCCACAAGGACCTGACCCAAAAGTTATTTCATTTTTAAATGGGCATACAAATCATTCAAAACAAAACAAGCTTTTAACAACAACAACAACAAAACCCCCTGATTTAAAACCCCTGGAAGGCTTTTAGGGAGAGCAGCGTGTGACTGACGTGGTAAATTAGGTCTGCTGGAGAAAAACCAAGAAAAAATATGGATTCATTGTTTTTTTGAAAGGCAGCCATCTTTCCAAGAGAATGTGTACACCACGTTTTATTAAGAAATTAGATCTTTCCCCATGTTTTTCATCTCTTTCACATGCTGGCAATGGCAAGCAGGTGGAACAGATGTGATGAAAGAATTAATACCAGTCTTGGGAACATGTAAACGAAATATTTCTTTTGAAACACCTACCTTTAAATTCCATTAGTCCAATCAGACACTGGAAGAGCCTGGATTAGGGGAATGATTTACACAGCACAGGCTGTTTGTCCAGACTCAGAACTCCTTTGTAATATGAAAAACGTGAAGATGAATTTAATAGTTCTCCAATGAATTGGCACGGAGTTTAAAATCCTGCTCTGACCGAGATAACTGCGTTTGTTTCAGTGCTAATAAATTCACCTCGGTAAGAATTTTTCTTTTTTTCCCAAGATTCATTCATAGCTGCTACACATTTGTCTCTGTGTAAAACCAACTCTCCCCTCTGAAAAAGCAGCGTAACCAGTCAAAGAACAAGTATATAGGATTAGCGCATTATGAAGAAAAAAGAGAAGCTTTCAGCTCTCTGTCATGGGTGATATTTATCACACTTTTCATGATCGGCTCTAATAACAGTGCAGAGATAAAATAGGCTTGATGCATCTCTCCTGTACAGAGAATTTTACAACAGCAACTCGAAGAAATCCAGGAGATGAAACATGTCCTTTTCCCCTCTTGCAGTTTTTATTAGTTGAAAAATGGGAGGTGTTGGGTGGGGGGAGGTATGATTTCTACCAAAGTGGGCTTGAATTTTCTGTCTGTTATGCTAATGTATTCATAGAAAAAGCTGGTGCTGAGGGCGGTTCTCCAATTAAGACAAATGAGGCACATTGAATTTTTCCCCCAGGGCACAGCAGGGGTGCTGGCAAAATCTACTTTATTCTCTTCTGTCAGGGCTGAACTGGAAACAAAAGCATGAAAATTCAACACATCCACTTACAGAATAATAAAGGCTGTTGTTTAAAGCGTGAAGAGTTTTGGCACCCTTCTGGGGCCTTATGCAAATCACTCTCCCTCTTCACTGTTACCACACCATCGGTCTTGGAAATTAAAGATGTACTTGGTCGGTTAACAGCTGAAAGGAGAAGAGCAGGCTGAAACTCAATTAGATTTGTATTAAGCAAATAAATCAGGACCGACTGATATTGGCTAAACTAAAATGCATTATGGGCTGACAGTAATTCTAATTTGATTGACAAATATGTGTGGTATGTTATTAACCTAAATGAAAGATAAGAATTTTTTTTAAGAGTTTTATTCTAGTAAACAGTCCTCTCCCCCTCTGAACTTACACAAAACCATAAACAGAGACCACCAGCTTGGTGCTCAAGACCACAGGAAATCTATTTCCTGGTACATGTTAAGAGTTGAAGACAAAATTATTTTGCAGAAAGACATTTGTTTTCATTATTTGGTGTAATGCAACAGCTAAACACATTACTTATTTGTGGGAATGAAGCACACTCAACACACTTTTTATTATGGTGAGTAACAAAAGCATAGACCTGTATACGTATCGTTATTTTTTTCCAGAACTCTGCAGTATGGGATGTTTTTCTATGGGTATGTATGAAGGAGCTTCAAAGTCATAAATGAAGATTTCAATCAAATCTTCCAAGGTTTTAGGAAAAAAAATCTTAAGTAGCATAAATGTGTTGGTATGTGTGGTTACGAGTGAGGTTTTCCCTCGTGAGAAGATTTTGGGAGTTCCTTTTCAACTCATTTCCTTGTCTTTTAGAACACATAGAGATGTAAGTCATCACATTTCACATGCTCTAAGGTCATCATTGCATAGTAATTTCATGCTTTTGCTTTGGTTGTCAGCATCTTCTACTTACCCCACCTTTTCCTTTCACCTGAAGGAACACCTTTTCCTTCTGGCAACCAGATTAAAGATTCATTCTTATCTTTCAATAATCTTTCCTTCTCTCTTTTCCTACCAGGCTCCTCTTGCCAAGTCCTGCTGTGTTCTGTGCTGCATCAGTGCCGGAAATGGTTTCTTCCTCCCCTTAGAAACTTACCCAAACCTTTGCTCCGCGTGGGCTGCCCCCTGCTGTAGCTCTTGCCAACGTCTGTTCTTCACTCTTCCGGTCCTCCTCTCTCCTCCGATGAGCACATCAAAGATACTCACACTAAACACTTTCTTTGGCACCCGATCCCCAATTTTCTTCCTCATCACCATCCATGATACTCCTCATTGATACTGAGAGTAAAGTTAGAACATCACGGGATGAGACATCGCCAGTCGCGGGCAGGTTTCACACACACTTTCTTCCATCCCAGGTTAAATTCTCTATTTTTAGCTTTTCAGGTACTTGCCATCTCAGACCATTCAATCGCTACTCTCACTTATCTCTTCTTATTCCCCTGCAGAGCTGGTCATCTGATGAGGGGCTTCTTCTTCTTCTTTTTTTTTTTTTGCGGTACGCAGGCCTCTCACTCTTGTGGCCTCTCCCGTTGCGGAGCACAGGCTCCGGACGAGCAGGCTCAGCGGCCATGGCTCACGGGCCCAGCCGCTCCACGGCATGCGGGATCTTCCCGGACCCGGGCACGAACCTGTGTCCTCCTGGATTGGCAGGCGGACTCTCAACCACTGCGCCACCAGGGAAGCCCTGATGGGCTTCTTCTTGTCTCTCCTATTTTGTCTAGTTTTTGCTCTCTTTCCTGACACCTCTTCTGAAATTTACCCAAGAAATCAGTTTTCAAACTTCAGTATCCATCCCAACACTCACACACAATCTGCTAATGACAATCCCTACCACTCATTGTGGGTTTAGAATAACTTTCTGCCATAATATTTATTTAACTTTTTGGGGGGTTTCAAACTCTAGTTAACATTCTTTATTATTTGATGATTGGTGAATGTGGGATTAAATATCATTTTCTTGAAGGGCTTTTTTATGCCTATTAGATTATCCATTTTGGTTTTTTTCCATTTAAGAGCATTGACATCACAGAACTCTGACATTTGCCAGGAACCCATTCTACGGACCTCCACGAATCTTGGGATTTTTTTTTTTTCACTTTTTTTTTTTTTGTGGTAAAATATGCATAACATAAAATTTACCATATTAGGTGTACAGCTCAGCAACATTAAATACGTTCACAATGTTATGCAATCATCACCGCTATCCATTTCCAGAGCTTTTCCCCCATCCAGAACTGAAACTCTGGACCCGTTTAACAATAACTCCCCATTCCTCCCTGTTCCCACTATTCTGCTTTCTCTCTATGACTTTGACTACCCTAGATACCTCATATAAGTGGAATCATACAATATTGTCGTTCTGTGCCTGGATTATTTCATTTGCCATGACTATGACATCTTTAAGGCTCATCTCTGTTTTTAACATCAGAATTTCATTCCTTTTAAAGTAGTATTCCATTGTATGTATATACTGTATTTCGTTTATCCATTCATCTGCTGACGGACATTTGGGTTACTTCCATGTTTTGGCTATTATGAATAATGGTGCTGTGAACATGAGTGTGCAAATATTAGAGTCTCTGCTCTCAATCCTTTTAGGTATTGAATTTTGAGATTTGACAACACAAATGCAGCATATGATTTTCGTCATAAAGCTTTTATCTTGCTTCTTAGACCCTTTCATGTCTCCCTCCTTGCTGTAACGCTCACAGCAGCTCATTTCTCTTTCGGGTGATTTTCTGTCAAGAAATACAGCTTCATATACACTTACAAGACAAAGCTAAGTCAAAACCAGCAAGATGATATTGACACTCCTTTCCCACCCCTCTTCAAATATGCACTGAGTCTGGGAAAAGGAAAATTGAAGACTCCCAGATCTGTGATCAACTGCCCAATTTAAACTAAATTATATCCTAGAGGATATAATTTTCACACCTCAAATTCATATTCAAAGTATTTTTCTGCTTCTTACAGTGCCAGGGAAGGAGTGAAAGCAACACAGGAAGCCAGACTTGAGAGGGAGAGATTTTCACCTGGGTAATCAGAAGGCTTTGTTCCCTAAAGCCCAGTCAAATAGTGTTGAGTTATCACTCAGTACCAGCAGAAACAGTTTTCTCTTGCATTGCTCTAAAACCAACTACTAAATAATGTTAGGATTTCTTTGAGGCAATAATGTGTAATCATTCACAGCTCTTTGGAAGGGAATGTAGTTAAGATTTTTAAAAAAGCCCAAAGGCAGAGAGCTTTTAACTACTAGCCATTTGGCAATATTACTTTCACTCTCCTTCCAGCCCTACTTCCCTCCCCCATAACCCTTAGTGCAAATTTTCTTTCTGTATTTAGAGTTGGAGAGAGAGAGAGAGATCCTGCCTTCACCTGAAGAAAAGTTCTTATTGTTTCTTCATTTGTTCTGTTGACTTCACTATATTTTAAAATATAAGTGTTGTGAGAGCAGACTGAATTCTGAATCGCTAGGTGGCACATCCACCTGCTGTAGAAGAGTATTTCAATCCACCAGTCAGAAAGCTCAAATTTTCTCCATAGCAGGTGGTCTAGAGCTGTAAGGCAGGTAAAAATCAGATGGGGTTAGGGAGAGAATGAGAGAGACAGATGAGAGAGAGAGAGGAGAGAGGCAGATGAGAGAGAGATGAGAGAGAGAGAGGTGTGTGATTCTCTAGGAGATAATACTACTCATATCTCCTAGCTTATCTTGCAGGTATAGAGAAGGGAGGGAGCCAGTGATAGTCTTCAGGGGACGTACAGGGAGTCACAGTGTTATCCCACATGATTGGCAGGCCTGGTCCAAGCCCGTATGGATAATCTCTAAAGTATCCTTGAGTGGAAGTTTCCAAAGAGCAGTTTTCATCTGGGGTGGTCTAGTCTAGTCTAGCTTTTCTTTATTCAATTAAGTATAGCCCTGATTTCAGATACTAATAGCCTAGAGATTGGTCTAAAAATCCAGGTCTCAGTGCTGTGTCTTTCCTTCAGATGGGGGTCCTGTCTCTTCACACAGCTCATGTGGCAGCTCTGCCAGCATCTCTGGGTTCCAAGGCCTCTGAATTGGAAGTGTTCTTTCTCAGTTCTTAGCATCACATTCCTTTATTTCACATCAAGATATACTCCAAATATAGACATTTTAAAAAGCTAATGCCCTCTGTGTTTCTTCAGTGATTTACAGAGGACTGCTTATATTCTTAGTTCATTCAAAATAGATCAAGTTTATCTATCTATCTATCTACCTATCTATATCTATCACCTATCTCAGCTTTTTAATAAGGGAGCTAGAACACACTTGGGACCAGCCCTAACAATTGAACAGTTAATCAAAAAGTTGCCAAGAGAGGAGAAATGACTGATACCACAGATATTTTTTTAAAAATCATAAAATTTCTTTCATAAGAAAATATTGTGAACACTTATATACTAACAAATTGGATAACCCAAAAGAAATAGACAAGTTTCTAGAAACATACAGCCTGCCAAAACTGAATCAAGAAGAAACATAATTTGAAGAGACCAATCACTAGAAGTGAAATAGAATCTGTAATAAAAAAAAATTCCTTGTAAGCAAAAGTCCAGGACTGGATGGCTTCACTGGGGAATTCTACCAAACATTCAAAGAAGAACTTACACCTCTTCTTCTCAAACTCTTCCCAAAGATTGAAGAGGAGGGACCACTCTCAAAGTCATTCTATAAAGCCACCATCACCTTGTTACCAAAACCAGAAAAAGACACTGTCAAAAAAGAAAATTACAGGCCAATATCTTTGATGAATACAGATGCAAAAATTCTCAACAAAACATTAGCAAACCGAATCCAACAACACATAATAAAGATCATACACCACCATCAAACTGGATTCATCCCAGGGTCACAAGGATGGTTCAACATACACAAATCAATCAATATCACATCAACAAAAGACAAAACCACATGATCATCTCAATATATGCAGGAAAAGCATTTGATAAAATTCAACATCCATTCATGATAAAAACTCTTACCAAAGTGGGTATTGAGGGAACATATCTCAACATAATAAAAGCTATTTATGACAAACCCACAGCCAACATTATACTCAACAGTGAAAAGGGCCTTCCTCCTAAAATCTGGAACAAGACAAGGATGCCCACTCTCACCACTTCTAGTCAACACAGTATTGGAAGTCCTGGCCACAGCAACCAGAAAAGAAAAAGAAATAAAATGTATCCAAATAGAAGGGAAGAGGTAAAATTGTCATTATAGGTAGATGACATATACTCTATATAGAAAACCCTAAAGACTTCACAGAAAAGCCATTAGAACTGACAAATGAATTCAGCAAGGTAGCAGGATACAAGGTTAATTTACAGAAATCTGTTGCATTTCTTTACACTAACAATGAAATATCAGGAAGAGAAAGTAAAGAAACAATCCTGTTTAAAATTACATTAAAAAAAACCCCAAAACCCCCCCAAAACCAAAAACCTAGGAAGAAACCTAACCAAGGAGGTAAAAGACTTATATGCTGAGAACTATAAAACACTGATAAAGGAAATTAAAGATGATTCAAAGAAACTGAAAGATATCCCATGCTCTTAGGTTGGAAGAATTAATATTGTTAAAATGGCCATACTACCCAAAGCAATCTATGAATTTAATGTGATCCCTAACAAATTACCCATGACATTTTTTACAGAACTAGAACAAATAATCCTAAAACTTATACAGACAACAGAAGACCCAGAATTGCCAAACTAATCCTGAGGAAAAAGAACAAAGCTGGAGGCATAACCTTTCTAGACTTCAGAAAATACTACAAAGATACAGTAATCAAAACAGCATGATACTGGCACAAAAACAGACATATAGATCAACGGCACCAAATAGAGAGCCCAGAAATAAACCCACACATCTATGGTCAATTAATCTTTGACAAAGAAGGCAAGAGTATACAATGGAGAAAAGACAGTCTCTTCAACAAGTGGTGTTGGGAAAGCTGGAGAGCCACATGTAAATTAACGAAGTTAGAACACTCCCTCACAGCATACACAAAAATAAACTCAAAATGGCTTAAAGACTTAAATATAAGACATGATATCACAAAACTCCTAGGAGAGAACATAGGCAAAACATTCACTGACATAAATCTTAGCAATATTTTCTTAGATCTGTCTCCCAAGGCAATAGAAATCAAAGCAAAAATAAACAAATGGGACCTAATCAAACTGAGAAGTTTTGCACAGCAAAGGAAACCATAAACAAAACCAAAAGACAACCTATACACTGGGAGAAAATATTTGCAAACAAATAGTTGTGACAGATAAGGGCTTTCCAAAATATACCAGCTCATATGACTCAATATCAAAAAAACCCAAACAACCCAATGAAAAAATGGGCAGAAGACCTAAATAGACATTTCTCCAAAGAAGACATACAGATGGCCAAAAGGCACATGAAAAGGTACTCAACATTGCTGATTATTAGTGAACTGCAAACCAAAACTACAATGAGGTATCACCTTGCACCAACCAAAATAGCCATCCTCAAAGTCTACAAATAATAAATGTTGGAAAGGCTGTGGAGAAAAGGGAACCCTCCTACATTGTTGGTGGGAATGTAAATTGGTACAGCCACTATGAAAAACAGTATGGAGTTTCCTTAAAAAACTAAAAGTAGAGTTACCATATGATCTGGCAATCCCACTCCTGGGCATATATCTGGAAAAGATGAAAACTCTAATTTGAAAAGATACATGCATCCCAATGTTCATAGCAGCACTATTTACAATAGGCAAGACATAGAAGAAACCTAAGTGTCCATCAACAGATGATTGGATAAAGAAGATGTGGTTTATACATACACACACACACACACACACACACATACACATGCACAATGGAATATTAGCCATAAAAAAGAATGAAAATTTGCCATTTGCAGCAACATGGGTTTATCTAGAGATTATCATACTAAGAGAAAGACAAATATCACATGATATCACTTATATGTGAAATATAAAAAAATGATATAAATGAACTTATTTATAAAATAGAAACAGACTCACATATATAGGAAACAAACTTATGGTTACCAAAGGGAAAGGTGGAAGGGATAAATTAGGAGTTTGGGATTAACAGATACACCCTAACATACATAAAATAAACTACAAGGATTTATGGTACAGCACAGGGAACTATATTCAATATCTTGTAATAATTTATAATGGAAAATAACCTGAAAAAGGATATATATATATATCACTTTGCTGTACACCTGAAACTAATACAATATTATAAATCAATTATACTTCAAAAAGAAAAAGTTGCCAAGGTAGGAATACATGAAAAATGAAACATACATGCTTTAGACATCTATCTAGCAATCTTTTTATGAAGGGATAAGGATGTTTCCACTATTGGGAAAATCTGTATTTTTTTTCTTGCACGTACTCACAGTGTATGGTCTACAGTTTCCAGTTTTTGCTTCTTTCAAGTGAAGTAAGAGTTTATAGTCAACTGAGAAGCAATGTGTAAGTAGAATCACTCCAGATGAGTGATTCTCAAATGCTGACATCTGAATCACTTGGAGGGCTTGTCAAAACACAGATTGCTGAGCCCCATCTGAAGAGTTTTGGATTCGGTAGATATGAGGTGGGATCTGATAACTGATATTTCTAACAAATTTCCAGGTGATGCTTATGTTGCTGGTCAAGGGATCACTCTTTGAGAACTGCTGCTGTAGATTTTCATCATACTTTACAGAAAGTGTCATATTTTATTTAGAGAAGGAAGAATGTTGATTAGCAGCAGAGTTGGTTAATAGAATGTAGGTTGAGGGTGAGTATAAATAAATACCTATTTTATATAATTGATAAACAGCAATCCATATTTACATGCATTTTTTCCAGAGCACTACTAAATCTGACATAGGCTGTTAATAACATGCTGTGAATAGGTGAGTTTACAAGAGATAGGAGGGAGTCCTGGAAATGGGAATGTTCTTTGAAACAGTTCCTTTTCCCAACTGAGCAAGCTAAGTTCTCAGTGCTTCTTTACCAGTAAATTGGGCATGATTGCAAATACATCACAGGGCTCTCCTGAAGACAAGGCGATACTATAGTTTTTCTCAAATATTTTCATCACTATCTTTCATGGTAGGCAGGGGAGATATTCGGAAAACCCATAAGTACATATTAGAGAAAAACTTTATTGAGTTCTCTTCATGCCTTAGAAATGAATACATATTTTGTCTAAAATAGATCTGTTTGCTTTAATATAAAAATATTTTACCCAATCTGGCATTATCCATGTTTATCTTTGATTTCTGCTATGAAGAACAAGTACCTCAGTTTGAAAAACTTAGGAAAATGCTTTGTAAATAGTAGTGTATTGCATATGATTTTCTTCTTATTAGATTTTGTCTTATTTTGGCAAGGATATGAGACATTCATTAGCATATCCACTGACTTTGATGTCTCATTTACAGATTCCTTATGCTGATATTTGGGTTTTAAATGATCAGACATATGATGAGATCTTTTCCCCGCCAGATGTTGTCTAAAATCTTAAAATTTTACTTCTAAATTGAGATTCAGAGATGCACCAAGGTCAAAGCCATTTTAAGAGTGTAATTGATGACACATGGATTTATTTTTCTCTTAATAAAGTAATAAATTAGGGGACAGTGAATGAATATAACAACTAATGCTTTCTGTGTTACATCATTATACAATCTCTAGCATAATCAAAAAATTTAAATGTACATCTTAAATTTACACAAAATACTGCTTTAATGTCATTTCCAACAACCTGAAAAAAAATTCCAAAGTATGTATGATCCATTTAATTAGTATTACTTGAACATCTCCTATGCTAGTCTCCATGAATGGTACAGAGATAAATAAGACACAATTCTTCCCTGATTCTTGAGAATCTCAAGAATTTTCCATTCTAGCAATTGACCAGAGACCTGCTGAACTCTTCCACTTATAGACAACAACCCAGTTATAACTAATAATCTTTAACAGCATGGCTAAAATAACTACCTGGAGTCAGACAAAGGTTGGTGTGAATCAAAGCTCAGCCACTCCCTAGGTATATGATGGTGGGAAGATTACTTCAATCTTTCTACTCATAAGTTTTGCAACCTGTAAAATGAAGCTAATTATATTTGCCATGCAGGGTCTTGTGAAGAGTGGACGTAGTAGATTTAAAACACGAAAAGCAGGGACCAGCACTTAGATCTCCCAACCCTGCTTCTTCCTAGTTGCTTATCTACTAGCTTGAGTTTGTGAGCTGGTCTGACACAGAGCCTGGGGGACCTGTGAATAGAGCTGGCTTGGTCTAGCCTCAGATCACGGTTCTGGGAGCTAAAAGCAAGCAGATCACAAATTATATTTCTCAGTTAGCCTTCCATCCTGTTCCTCGGTATATAAAATCATTCCTTCCTCCTTCTCTCTCCTATTCACTTGCCTGGACGGACATTTGACTGTTTGACTCAGATGCAATTCCTGTTCTAATATCTCTTTAATAAAATATATGGGATTTGTTGTTCTATGAACCTGATTATACTATGCAGGATATAAACAAACTGTTTATCATTAATAAATGTGAAATCTATGGCCCCTCCGTTTTTCCTAAAAAGTTTGTCATCAAGGTCTTGTTGGGAATATAACATTAAATAATCCTTATGAAAAAATCATTTGATTTACAGAATTTTTTCTCTAAGAACATAATTTACCAATCTACTTTTATTAAAATTGAAGTATAATTGATTTACAATGTTGTGCCAATCTCTGCTGTACAACACAGTCTACCAGTCTACTTTTAGCTAAGAATTGCCTGTGTTAGCTGATAATGAATGCATTTCTGTTATTTACAATCAAATAATATTCGAATGTAGACCTAAAAAAAAAAAATTGTAAATTTTTTTCATGACAATCTGAAATCTGTAGACAAAGTACTAAAGCTGGTTATTTACAAATAAAGAGAAATTCCTTGCCAAATTTACAGTTTTTCATGCAAGAAATTAATATACATACTCCAAAGTGGGTCTTCATATTGATTCTGGCATAAAATTTGCTGGTATAGAATTGGAACTTAAATGTGAATATACATCAGTAATAGATCATTAACTAAATTTCCATCAAAAGATGAATGGATAAAGAAGATGGGATATATATATATATATGTGTGTACACACACATACACACACACACACACACACACACATACACACACACACACAATGGAATATTACTCAGCCATAAAAAAGAATGAAATAATTCCATTTGCAGCAACATGGATGGCCCTAGAGATTATCATATTAAGTGAAGTCAGAAAGAGAAAGATAAGTATCATATGATATCACTTATTTGTGGAATCTAAAAAAATGATAGAAATGAACAAATTTACAAAACAGAAATAGATTCACAGACATAGAAAACAAACTTATGGTTACCAAAGAGGATTGGGGGGGCGGGGGCGGAGAAATAAATTAGGATTTTGGGATTAACAGATACACACCACTATATATAAAATAGATAAACAACAAGGACCTACTGTATAGCACAGGAAACTATACTCGATATCTTATAATAACCTAAAATGGAAAAGAATCTGAAAAAGAACTGAATCACTTTGCTGTACACTTGAAACTAGCCTAACATTGTAAATTAACTGTACCTCAATAAAAATTAGAAAAAAATCATTATACATGTAATAAATATTTCTCCATTTTGTCATTTACCTTTCACTTTGTGGTGGGATTTTTGTTTTGTGTTGTGTTTTGCCAATCAGGAAAACAATTAAATTTTATATGATCAAATATTAAAAAAAAAAGATTGTTAAAATCTAAGTTAAAACCCGATAACACTCTTTCTATAAGTGGACGTTTCTTCGTCCTTTCCTTTTTTAGCAAGATAAGTGTTTTTGACAAGTTTTCTAGAAGCAGCATGTTGTTCACATTGGACAAAAAAAAAGCAAGCTGCTCTGGTCTGGGGTGGTACTGTTAGATTTTTGTCAAATGTAAAACTCACTCAATCCTCCCCAAAATGAAGTACCAGCGTAGCTGGTTCTTTAGTCTTTCTTATGCAGGAAAAAAAAAAAAAAAGTGAACACTCACATAAAAACAAGTGCATAAAAGCAAATAAATAGCTTGTCATGAATTTCATGATAAGGAATGACTGAATCCCAGAAGCTAGTTCTAAGGTTTAAATATAGGGCCCACACAAATAATAGTGGTCAAAGTTTTTCAAATAGAATACTTATTCTGAATTACTGATGCCTGCTCAGATTTAGTTTAAAATGCTCCCATACCAACAGAAAAAGAAGTGTTTATACAAAGATGGAAATTCCTATTTTTTTTTTCCACACGGAACTGAAATTGTTCATAGGTCACAGCTAAAAGAGAGGGGAATGTCCAGACTGACTGTCCTTTTTTATTTTCTCAGCTGGGCATTGTGCATGTCAATGGAATGTATCTGTACAAACAGCATACTTTACATTCGGGAAGTGATATTTCAGAACAAGCTTTTATAAAACAATACTCCATTTTCTGTGGTTTGGGGGTAAAGCCAAGGCGAAATTTAGATTCCTTCTATTTCATAAATGAACTCCATAATAAACAAAACAAAGTCTATAAAGTAGGTTTATAATATGGTCATTGTGTGCGATTCAACACGACTGCAAAATATCACATTTGACAAAATTAATGCTGCTGAAAATACCTGCTCCCAGCAGCTCTTATAATTACAAGGAAAGGCAACTGGTAATGAATTCTTTTAACTCGGGATTTCAAATCTCCGGACTGAATGTTGCCCATTATTGGAGTTCAAAGGCAACTATCTCTAGAATTGTTCTTTTAATGCTTGTTGGATGGCTTTAGTTGTTCTTTTCTTGTAGGCACACAATTGTCGTCTTGATCTTTGTGATAAAAAGAGCTTCGCTGGATCTTTGTAGTGAACTCAGTTGGCTTGGTAACAGGCCTGTAGTCAGAATTCCAAAGTGGGGAAACAAAGGCTTAGAAATTAGAGGCTGAGAACTGTTTGTTCAGGACTGTGGGAATCTTACCCCAGCTTGGGGAACCAATGGACTCTCTTCATTAGATCCACATTCATCCACAAACTCCCCAATTCCTTGCCCTTTGTCTTTTCCCAAACTAGAGCTTTAACCACAATAAAAACAAATGTGGCAACTTCTTTTGTAAATCAATTCATACCAACATTCCCAGCATGCTCTAATTCTTCCCCACCATGTCATAATTCCAAAAGAATGACATTAACTTATGCAACGTTACATTTATTTCCATAATAAGGATGTGTCAAGGGGCAAGACTTTACTTAAAGGCAAAAAAGAAATAAAATAAAAATAAAGGCTGTGTCTAGGCCTATTTGAATGGTGATGAGTTGCCTTTCTCCCTGTCCAGATATGGTCCTTTTCCCCAAGTTAATTAAATGACCAAATATAGTTCAATATGACTTTTTAAACTGCTTAGTTTAAAAAATTCAGTCAAATTGAAGTATAATCTGATAAAATAAATTTCACTGAAAAATACCATATAATAGAAAGAAAACAGCAATTTCACTTTTTTCTTTTTTTTTTTACTGGGCGTAAAGGTATTCTTAAACCAACTGACGCTATGTCATCTGATTACACAACTGTGACTTGGAAATGCCAAGATTTTCCTTTGTGTGTCTAAATAATGCAAGTTGAATTCAGCAGTGTTCATATAAATACATTAATTACATTGAAGCTTTATTAGCGGGGAGTCATGGGAAGTATGTGAAACACTGGATAAATGTTTTTAAAAGCAAGAACCATTCAAGGTACACAAAAGACAGGACAGTCATAACAACAGCAGGAACCACAACCACAACAAATGAGGGACACCGGTAGCTCAATAATTTTTAGGAGCCTAGGACTGAATTGTTTCTTTTCCTTTTATTTACCGCCAGTGTTCTGAGTAAAATACTTAAAAAAATGGGAAAGATGAAGCCTGAGACACTGAAAGGACTGATGAATTCTAATAGTGTCCTGTGAGAAAAAATAAAAAGAAGCCTGAACAATAGTGGTTCAGATAAATGGAAACTCAGAGTAGTTCAGCTTGGCTATTAGATCTGAAAATTAAGAACCAGGACAAACACAAATTCATTTTAGGAAAGCTTTAAAAACTTTGTTCAAATTTGAGAGAATGCCTTACCAATGTGATGTCACCTACTCATGGCTGTAGGTCACTTTGTTTCTACATAGTCTTAGGTGACTTCTAAATTTCCTTGTGAAATGTGTAGGGCCTTAGCATTATGGAATGAAAGTTGAATGTAGTGTTGGCTCCAGGGCTGTTAGGGAACCATTGACCGAAACTGACTGCCTTGGCCAGGCACGCTGATAACCGCTTGTATGAGCCGTCTCACAACAGGAGGTCCCGATAAAGAAAACTAACCGGGGGAATTCGGGTGGGGCTGAAAGGAGGAGACTATATATCCTGCTAACCTCTCAGAAGCCCTCACGATGGAATCCATCTTGGCTGAGAGATGCACACGCCACCAGGGAGGACCCTGAGTCAGACCCAGTATGGGCCAAGCAAGATGACTGGCCAGAGACAACCCGGAAACTAACCCCATTACCATGAAACGTGAGACTGCAAGCCACGTGGCAGAGCAGTTGTCCTGGGTTCCCTTACCTTACTGCTTTCCCCCCAGGCACCCCTTCCTAATAAAGTCTCTTGCTTTGTCAGCACGTGTGTCTCCTTGGACAATTCATTTCTGAGTATTAGACAAGAGCCCACCCTTGGGCCCTGGAAGGGATCCCCCTTCCTGCAACAGTGCTATAGCCATTGATGAGTGACTGAGCAATCATGGCTTCATACAAGGAGGAAAATAAATAATAAGAAAGAAATCATGCTACTTACCTTTTGTGAAGCTTGTACTTTAGTTTACTCTTTTTGCCCTGAGTGTGATGGAGTGCAGAAGCCAATCTAAACTTTATCATTGCAAAGTTGATGAATGGTCACTGCCATATTTATCTTTTCCTTACCTTGGTCTTCCTTCCTTCCTTCTTTTCTTTCTTCTACTTCTTCTTCTTTTTTTTTTTTTACTATTTTGTTGTATATATAATTGTTAAATGCCACTTGGATTACTTCCTGAAAATAGATAGAAATTAAATAAATATATATACATATTAAGGAAAACACCTTGTGAAAAAAATTTTAAATACACTTTTTAAGCAGTGTCCGGTGCAAGGCAGACGTTTTGCAGTTACTGGGTACTTTTTAGGCTGTAGTTGCCTCATCTGTTTGTTTTCTGTTTGACAAGATAATCTTTGTGCACCAATGTTCTGTGACTTAATAAAATGAGTAGCTCCCAATAAGCAAACAAACCTTTGTCTTCAGATTCTCTTTTTGAGCAGGTGAATAAAACACATTTTCAGGTGTAGGCTGTGCCTTAACTCATGGGTCCCCATACTGGCTGAGTGTCAAAATCCTTATAAGGTTGTAAAGTATAGATTTCTAGGTATCAGCTCAAATGTATTGAATCAGAACATTTTGCATTGTGCTCTGGAAATTTTTGTTTTTTTAAAAAAAATGTTAACAAAAATTCCCCAGAGAAATCTGATGAGTGGCTGAAATGATCCAACTAGATTCCCCCAGAATAATAAAGAGAAAATTCTCTTTTAAACCAGAGGCACAGAGCCCACATTTTCTCTAATTGCATGCTGATCACAATTATTTTTAAAAAATGTATCACTCCTGGCGTAAGCATAGTTCTCATCTGATATATAACTGTATATGCATACTTATTTTTATGTTTTATATTCATTTAGTTATTTTTCTTCATTTTTCATGATTTATGTACTAAAAAAACCCACTTATTCTCATGTTTATCTCCCACCAAAAAATCTAGGAACCTTTTTTTTCCCAGTCAGCTTAAAAGACCTGGGTCTAACTCTTCCATTAGCTAATGGTATTCTTTCAATGTTCCCCTTTCCTGCTTCACTCAGTCAAAGTAAATTTCTCTAGTTTGCAAACAAACACCCATTACAGGCTCAGTGACAGAAAGGATCAAACGGCAGGTTGTCTTTCTATACACTTCACAGGACAAGATAAAAATAATTTTCTGGGAATATTTTTGACAATCTTGTGCCTTTGAATTAGGAAAGGCTTTTCAAGAGTGAAAAATGGACTGTGTGAGTTTTGCAAAGTTATTTCTTATTCTTGCTGGGTTGAGCAGAAATTCTCTGGTGGTCTCACTTGTAAAATATTCAGCAAAAAAGAGCACTCTTCCTGTTTCCACAACTCCTACTCTACTCCAAGCTATCATAATCCTTCAGTAGACTGCCAGAGCTTTCCTGATTGATCTCCAATAAATCCTGGCCCCATCTCACACAGCAGCCAATATCAAATCTATATTGCATCATTCCACTCCTAAGCTCAAAACCTTTGTAAGGGAAGAAAAATCTCTTCCTTTACCCATCTTAGGTTCTCCTGCTGGGGCCCTATAAATCAGACTGGCCAAAGACAGATTAATAAGAGGAAAAACAAACAAGTTTATTAACATGTGCATCACACATGCACACATGGGAGCACTCAGTGCTGAGTAACTCAAAGGGGTGGTTAGAGCTTGGGCTTTTATACCATCTTAGGCTAAACAAGGAAAAGGGCAGATGGGAGCAGTTGCGAATCAGGGAAGGGAGGGGATGCAGAGACAAGGGAGGAACAGTCAAGAAACAATAGTGCAGCCTTGGGGCAGGTCCTTGTTCCACCTCAAAGAACACACATAATATCTTTGAGCTGTTTTACAGAACTAAAACCCCCTAACAAATGGAAGATGTTAGCATTCTGCATTCCAGAGAAGGTCACAGTTTGATAACCATGAGAAGCTCATCAGGAGACGACCTGAGGCCAGATTAAAGGAGTGCAGGCCCTGCACACACCCTGATCCTTATCAGCAGCCCCACCTTTGAACCATTGCTATAAAACTCCTCACCAAATCCTCCTGGGTTGGGACACACAGTTTTGAGAGGTATGAGCCCGATGTGTCCCCCTTTTCCTGGCAAAGCAATAAAGCTAATCTTTTCGACTTCACCCAAAACTCTGTCTCCGAGATGCCATTTGGCACTGGTGCAAAGAGGCTGAGTTTTCGGCATCAATAGTACGAAACATCATCTGACATATATACTAATAATTTGCTTGTTTACTTACTCATTTTCTTTCTTTCTCCATTAGAATATAAGACAGAAGTGTTTCTTTTTTGTTAACTGCATTATCTTCAGCACCCAAAACATAGAAATCTAGGTACGATCGGTACGAAATAATATTTGTACCAATATTGAATGAATGAGTAATTAATCCTAAGTACCGTCGGAAGTCTAACCAAGTGTATTCATTCATTCATTTGTTGAATCAAGAAGATTCAACAAACCTGTAAAGAACAATGTAAAACTTTAGAATATGCAAAATAAATTACTGGATTTCTTTTCTATGGAACGTTGGAGGCTCCAGGGATTACCTGGTCCTGTACACGTTATGCAACTTTCTACAACTTTGTAAAGTAGAAAATAACTTGTAGAAGACTGACAGTCATGCAAATAATTCTTATCTACAGACAAGTAAATCAATTCTGTTTTGTGGAGTTTCAGCTTGGCTCTCCTATTTTAGAAGGAGCCACTTTTGCATACGTTTGCAAATTCAATTCAATATTCCTAATTTATTTATGTGTCTGTTTTTTGGATTCTCCTTTGAACCAGTTGTAACACCTTGCCAGTTTCCTCCTTCAATTTATGAATTAAAACACATCTTTGACATGTGTTCATTTTAATATTTATATGAGAGTCATAATTTTATCTCCTTTTGAAATTTGTCCCTTAACAATTTGGAAATATATGATTTTTTAATTTTTTTGCATATCTTTGATGTAATCATTTTAGAGCTGGCCACTTAATGTCCAGCTCTTTGTTTTGTTTGCTCATCTGTTATGACTAAGTGCACTATTATCTGGGACATAAAATGCATGCTGGTAAAGGAGACATGGAAGAAATAGATTGAAAGGCCAAGATGAGTAAAAATATGGGAGGATACTGGGTGCTAAATGGTAGAAAACTGAAGGAAGACATTGCCTTAGGAGAGAACATTCATTTGTTAATTAAGAACCAGTTACCTTTTTAAGAGTCATTTTAGTTTTCATAGGCAGAGGCCAGTAGGTCTGATGCTGAATCAGGACTCTCAAAGAAAATCTTTATATTTAGGAGCACTTAGATAATTCAGCTACTGGAACAAGTCAAAGAAACATAGAATCGCATCTCACGAAAGTCAAATACAGGCATACCTTGGAGATATTGTGGGTTTCGTTCCAGACCACCACAATAAAGCTAATGTAATAAAGCAAGTCACGCAATTTTTTTGGTTTCCCAGTGCATATAATAGTTATGTTTATACTCTACTGTAGTCTATTAAGTGTGCAGTAGCATTGTCTTAAAAAAAAAGTAAATACCTTAATTTAAAAACACTTTATTGCTATAAATGCTAACCATCATTTGAGACTTCAGTGAGTTGTAATCTTTTTGTAATAGTAACATCAAAGATCACTGATTGCAAATCACCACAACAAATATAATAATAATGAAAAAGTTTGAAATACTGTGAGAATTACTAAATGTCAGAGAGACATTAAGTGAGCAAATGCTGTTGGAAAAAGGGTGCTGGTGGACTTGCTTGACACACGGTTGTCAACAACCTTTAATTTGTAAAAAACACAATAGCTGTGAAGTGCAATAAAACAAGACATGCCTGTATAAAAGTAAAACAAAAATGGGCAAAGAAAATATTTTGTAGGGCAGACAATTTTGAACCTGAGTGATGAAAAGCAGACAGATACTGTTTTTTGTATTATGCTCTAAAGCTAATGGGAGGGGTTGTGGGAGAACCTATTTGTAAGAATAATGTGGACATCATCCAAGAAGGCCCCCCACTTTTTTAAGGATTTCACTCTCTGAGATCTGACATCACAAATGCCTTAATGTGGCTGGAATTCATGAGAAGTCATGCAACTACTGGGAAAATATTAAGAACCCAGAATATTTAAGAATATTCAAGACAGAGGAGATTAGGCCAAAACTCCTTGACACTGACCAGAGCAGCCGCTGGTGCTAAATAGAGTTACCCACCACCAACACCATGAAGGACAGATATACCCAATAGTACCAAGGAAAGAGCACAACCCCATGGACTGGTGGCCACCGCAGGGCATTAAACTGACAATAGATCCATAAAGGCCCTTTGCCTTTTTATTCATTTTGGCTGTAGGTATTTTTTGTTCCCCTTTGGTGAGAAGGAACTGGCTAACATGGGACTCTGGAGTGGGAACAGATTCTTTCCTTGTTGCTTTGAAAACGTGCTGCTGGTGCAGCTGTTATTTCTATGAAAACATCCAGTTAATCAAAGAATCAAGGGGCCAAATAAAATAATTTAAGTATAATTGGCAACCAGATTCTTATAGCCTGAAAAAAGGGAAAAGTGTTTTGCTAATGAAAAAACAGATCACAGTCTTTTGCAGGATCATATGGTCCATTTTCTCAGTATATTTCTTGGCAGGGCCCTTTAGTCTGTAGAACTGTGAGGCTTAAGTTACAAATTCAAGGGTTATATAGACCCAAGCTTGGTGTTAAAAACTATTCTATTTGAATAACAAATCGGTTTCCACATTACTATTAGAAGTTTTACTTGCCTGGTAGAGGCCATACAAACCAAGGACTAAGTTAAGTGCTTAGTCCAAGGGCCTGGAGTGGAGAAGATGGGGAGAAGCAGGGGTAGAAGCGTAGGGTTTGAATGGATCTGGGTAAATTAGTTATAGCATAGAATTGCTCTTTATCCCATAAATGAGTATTCAGGAATAAATCTTACAGTAGTTAATTGTTTAAGGCCACATCAGTTTGGGTGTCTGAGATTTACTTACATAATATGCATATATGCACATAGCATAGTTTATTATGTAATCTTTTGGACAGAATCTCTTAAATCATGCCAGGGTTTAGGCTTGTGTGGCCTAGTAATTTCCAGTTTAGTCCTAGGTTATAACTCTACCTTCTTCTCTGTTAGATGGTTTACAAAATGTTAATAGGTATAAGCATGACCAAGATCATGAACCAAGTATCACACCGGGAAAGAGATAAAAAGCAAATAAAAAGGCACCATGCTAAATGCTCTCAAGAGGGTCACCCTTCCAATCCAGCTACCATTACCAGAAAATACCTACATCGAAGGTTAATTTGTTTATGACTATGGTCCACTGCTTATCTGCACAATTTATTAGTCACATAAAATATTTTGTAATTTCGTACTACAATGGATTTGACAGATTTGTTCACATATCTTACATAATGCTTTGATGGGCTCTATTTAAATTTAAGTCTGCATATATTATTTGCAAAGTTTCTAGGTTGGGTACACACACTGTACATATGCATTGTATGCATAGATAGTTAAACCTAACTTAAACCTAACCATTACATTTCTAGGAAATGTGTTGTTTTTCCTATATTTTCTTTGAGTAATCAGAAAAAATTGCATTGGTACTTATATTTAGGCACCAATCAAGCTCCATCTTTTACTTTCAGTGTAGGTGAATCTTTCTTTTATATAAATGCATATATTTCTACACAGAAATCCCTCAGCTAATTCATGACACTTGACATTAATCACATACACAGATCAACAAAGACTTTGCTTTCATATAGAAACTAATTTAGAACATATTTCTAAATTACTGCTTGTTATTGCAGTCAATTTAATTAGATAGCTAATGACAATATCTGTTCATAATCAAAGTAGTCAAAAATACCAAGTTTAGTAATTAGACCATATAATTCCTTAACAACTCAATTTGATAATGGCAAACTACAATGCTTTTAGTCAATTTTCTTCAAAAACTCCTCTATATTCAAAATTAGGAAGTCCACAGTGTATTCTTATGACATTTAAAGCTCAAGATGGAGTGGTTAGGTTAGAAAGCACAGCTCCCTCCCGGATTCCATGTGAAATTGCTTGTAAGTCACATTGCATTCTAAAGCCATTTCCCCTCAAACCATTCTGAGGGTATAACATTTACTCTTTGTCACTAATGTTCTTTTCTGTAAGACACACAATTATGAATTGTAACACAATGAAACAATTAATCTTTGGGGGCAATTTTAATGATTTTATAATTATACAAAACTATAGAAAATCATGTTTTCCTCTTTATCAACCCAGATACTCAGGGATATTCCAATTCTAAGACAAAAGCAAAAGGGGGGAGATTCTCTATATTTCTAAGAATATCGTATTAACAGAAATCTATAAACCAAACATAGATAGTGTCACAAATGCAAACTGACACGTGGCATAACGGGTGGTGATGCAAAAATCCAGCCGGAAAAGCACTAAAATAGGCTAATTTCATTTCTCCCAGCTGCCTGCCTTTCAATGCTTTATCTCGGCTATTGGGTTTGAATAAATTTCATCTCCCACACCACAAGTAATGAGCAGGCAATGACTTATGAAGCACAGAGACCGAGTTAAGACAGAATTAGAATACAATTTTAATGAGACGGAGCTGAGAAAGTGAAAGTGCTCCTCATTTGACAGACTTGGCAAAATATCCAATATTATTTCAAATGTTCTTTCCTTTCTACAAAGAAACTGTCAAATATTAAAATAAAAATGAAAAAAAAAATAGGGCTCCGAAGAATTCATTAGGGGTAGATTTTTAACGTGATGAGAAGCTAAAAAATAGAGAAGTCATTTAGAAAGTCAAGCAAATGTGACTTAAAATGTAAACGTGTTAAGTATAAATACTCCTGTGAAAACAAACAGCACGCTTTGGTTTCTCTGGAAGAAAGAAAAGCACATTACCATTCCGACGACATGCATCTCTTTGAAATGAGGTCCAGAAATTGTTGGGGAAATGGAGAAGAGACAAATAGTTTCTTTGTTACCACTTAGTCAGAAGTCTATAAAATAATGTTATTATATGGCCTTGAAATACACTGAAAATAAGCTGATATGGAAACAAGATAAACTCAGGCATGAAGTTCTTTTTCTGAGGCCCAATGGTCAATGTTCAGGACAGGAGAAAGAACCTAATGGAGGTGGTGGGGACAGTCCCCAGGGAAGTGTAAAGGGAATTGTCCCCGGATAATAAGAAAGGTTTGCATCAAAATGAAACCATTTCTTTTCATATTAAAAAAATTACAGGGTACTTGTTCTGTGAAACACTTAGATGCCACAAAATAAAGAGAACAACTGAAAAAGTTAAGAACTCCAACCCACCAAAGACAATGCAAAGGAATTTTCAAGTGTGTTTTCCCACTCAGCTTATGTAAAGGATGCCCCATCTTCCTTACAAGGCCTGTACCTTCTCAGCTGGGCTGAGTTGCAGCCTGGGTCAAGCTGAGCCACACAGCAAGGCTACTCACATTCTGCATTTTAAATCTATTCTCCCAAACATCCCCTCAAAGGTAAAGGAGTCTTTTTTCTCCCCCTTCTCCTACCTATTCTACACTGTTTCTTTTTTTTAGTGATTACTTCCTGTCGGTTTTTCTAGTGCATAAAACGTCTGTGATTTGTTGCAGGCGTTTAGTATTTATACTGAGAGCCTCACAGCAGGTGCCACTTGCAAAAAAAAAAGGCCCCTGCCAACGTGAGCACACCATTGTTATCCCATGACCCCGGGGGTCACGCTGCTGGTACTGCACAATGTTTAGCAAAGGAAGGCTTCTTCCATCAACAACTGATAAAACAGTGTTTCGTCTGGTAGGCTAAACGTTTTATGAAATGATAAACTAGTATCTAGACATCTTTGAAAATGAATAGGTGGGCTTTCAAAATTATGGGCAGATATCTGATTCTGATTTGCAACCTGTAGCATAAAAAGGAAGAAAGAAAGAAAGAAAGAGAGAGAGGGACAGAAAGAAAGAAAGAAAGAAAGAAAAATTTTCTAATGCTGACGAACAGTCTCCCTTGGTGTCCCCAGGCTCCCATGCCCCAAATCTACTTCCTTGACTTTGAAGTCTGGGTCCTCTAAAGCTGTGAAATTTCCTGGATAACAAACAATGCTGAGGAAACTGTGTTGTGAGCAAATAAATTTGATAGCCATGGGACCTGTAAATGTAGTTTGTGTTTAACACTCAAAAACAATGACCAAAAAAGGGGTGTGCAACATTTTCTCATAAAGGTCCCCATTCTTTAAAGAGCGTGTTAGAAATTTAGTTAAAGGCATCTAATGGAGCTAATTATAGTTTGTGAATCTCACCAGCTTTCTCCTTGTTGTTGTTTTCCGGCATCCTCCGCTAAAATACCTTATGGAGTTTGCTTTAGCCTAGCTCTCTACAGCGATATTCCACATTCAACATGCCCTCCTTCAGTGTTTCTATTGCAATGGATTGTGAACATCAAATCCAAGAAATCCAAAGAAAGTCCTAGGCAATACCAGGAGCTTAAAAACTGCTTTCCCAAGTATAGACAACAAATCGTGTGTTTGGCGTGTTATGGGTAATCCTTTTGGGTGACCTAATTAAATTGGTAGAAAAATTATGTAATATATAAGGTATAATGTATGATGTTATATATAAAATAATACAGAATTGGAAGATGAATTTCCAATTCATGAAAGAAGATGAAAGATGAAGTTTTAATTGTCTAGCATGCTATGCATTTACAATATGTATGGGGAGAGGTAACACTGCCAGTTTATGCCCACTCAAGATTCTTAAAGAAATTTTGATTTTCACAAATAATAGAGTCTTATTTCACAATCCCCTTTTTACTTTCCCTTCCCCCCACTTCCACACACACATCTGGTTCCTAATAAAGGACTATAGTTAGTCCTCAATAATAGGATATAAAATATTCTTGGGCTTCCCTGGTGGCGCAGTGGTTGAGAGTCTGCCTGCCGATGCAGGGGACACGGGTTCGTGCCCCGGTCCGGGAAGATCCCACCTGCCGCGGAGCGGCTGGGCCGGTGAGCCATGGCCGCTGAGCCTGCGCGTCCAGAGCCTGTGTTCCGCAACGGGAGAGGCCACGACAGTGAGAGGCCCGCGTATCGCAAAAAAAAAGAAAAAAAAAAGGATATAAAATATTCTTGATCTGTCACTTTGTCAGTTGTATTTAATGATAAGGCAAAAATTAATATACTAGGTATTGCTTAACTCTTCTAAAACTTTAGGAATCTTGTACAGAAAAGGCAGAGGTGGACCTTAGGCAGAGCCTTGGGCTTGGGGAATGGAGCACACCCTTCTCATTCTCATTGCCCTGGGTTGTAGATACTATATCCCATCCATTCCTTCTCCACTAACTTCTTCCTCCATTTTGCTTTTTAACTTTTTTACCGCATGGAACCATGTGTATACCTCCACTGTGGCAGGTACTTAGCATACTTATTACCTGTCAGCATTGCCCACTAGTTTCTTAAAGTCAGGGGTGTGATCATGTTCACATGTTTATGTCTAAGGATTACTGTATTGATGGTCAGTCATCATAAGGATGGATACTGAAATAATGGCTAATGCAGGACGGTGAGGGGTCCATGGTCACTCTAGAATGCGGCCTTCGATTCCCAGGAACCAGGGACCATAAACAGACATAGTGTATGGCATCATCCAGAGTATGAGAGCTGAGAGGACACACTAGGTATGCCTCTGTCCCTCAGTTTCACTCCTGACTTTCCAAAATGGTGTCACAGAGAAATGAGGATCGGACTGTATCAGATTCTCTGAATTGGTGCAAGCTTTCTTCTGATATCAGTACTATCTGAACAAAATAGGGCAAATTCCTTAACCTCTCAGATGCAATTTCTCCCATTAGAAATATGGGATAATAGTACCTACCTCACAGGATCAAATGAAATATCACTTGTAAAGCACTGTGCAAGCACAACAAATCTTATTTCCCTCTCCTTTACTTTCATCCAAGGAATTTCTTTTCCCTCTTGGATATGTGACATTTAGAAACTTGGCCTTGTGTCAATGTCTAAGCAGTGATCATGTCAAGGATCAGTAAGCATTATTTAGGAAGAGTGTTTCTCACAGGTTTCCCAGCCGCACTTTTCATGGTGAAAGGTTTTTCTGAGAGGTGATTTCAGTTATTCTGCAGGAATTAAGATTATTCAAGGAGACAAAGGCATTGATCATCTTCCCTTTGCTTCTTGTTTTCCTTGACCCCTGTGGTAGCTTTACCAACCTTCTCTATAACTGCGTCATGTAACTTAAAGCTGGCTTTTGGCAAGAAGATAATGAATCCCACCTAGCCCATTTTCCTTGATCCAAAGGAGAATATTTCTCCTGACTATGTTTAAAAAATTTTTAATTGTGGTAAAAAAACCCATAAAATTTAGCATCGTAACTATTTTAAGTGTATGGTTCAGTAGCATTAAGTATATTCACATTGTTGTATAACAGAAATCCAGAACTTTTTCATCTTGTAAGACTGAAACCTGCTAGTGGGAAGCAGCCGCATAGCACAGGGAGATCAGCTTGGTGCTTTGTGACCACCTAGAGGGATGGGACAGGGGGGATGGGAGGGAGATGCAAGAGGGAGGAGATATGGGGATATATGTATATATATAGCTGATTCACTTTGTTATAAAGCAGAAACTAACACACCATTGTAAAGCAATTATACTCCAATAAAGATGTTAAAAAATATATATATACACACACACACACACACATATATATATATATATATAAATATATACAGGTAAAAGCTCATCGTGATAAATTCCCCAAGACTTGCAAAAAAAACCCCCAAAAAACAAAACTGAAACTCTATGCCCATTAAACAATAACTTCCCATTTTCCCCTCCCCTAGCACCTCTGATTACATTTTTAATTGTTGATTTTGGTCTAGTTTCAGATATGGTGATACAGAAACATGTATTTGGTAATAATTAGAATATCTTTAAAAAATAGTCATCTTTCATTTGAAAAACACCTATGTTCACAAAAGTGGTATATAAAATACTCATTTTCTGCTACACATAACATTAATAATAGAAGTAATTACCCAAGAAATATGGATCTCACCCGTAAGATGCTGGGTGAATGTTTGTAACCCTGGGCTCTGATTTGATTGAGAATGGAAGACAGTGGAATGTGAAAGGTTGGTTTTCCTAGAAGATGGTGATTTTGTTGGAGGCGACTAGATTACACGCTGTTTAGCCACGTAAAGTGATTCTTGAAATCGTATCTAGATAATTGAGGTCAAAGTAATTTTGGGGCATCTAATCTACCACTTCTCTGCCTCATTTGGCATATTTAGATTCAGCCTGTATTAATATTTTAAGAAGGCTTATTTTCTTTGAATAAGTTACAACTTAGAACACTAATTGTTAAACATGTACTACAGTGAAACCACAAAATTTGAAAAAAAAAGTTAGCAACAAAGAAGGAGAATTTTACTTCAAATCCTTAGTTATTATGTATGACCATATTTTGCTTCCATTTTCAGATTTATCTGCTAACTTTCTGTGTTGATTTCAGCTAGAAATATAAATCCTAATATCACATTTGCCTAGCATTGCCAATACTTTTTCTTCCTAAAGGGCCACTAAATGTTTTCTTTCATCTTCATTCTCCATATACAAACAAAATAGTTTTTAAACATTAAAAACATTATCTTAAAGGGGTTCCATTATAATCTATCCCTGAAAATGATAAAAAACAAAGAAATACCATGCCACAAGTTGGGAAAGAATATAAATTCCATTATATAAGCATATTTCTTAAAAAAATCCCTCTACTTATATATTCTTACTGACACATTTTGCCATGATAGACATAGTTAAGATGTCCTTAATTTTATTACTACACCAGATTTTAAAACCACAATAAAAAACAGTATTTACCATTGTATTTCTTAAAGTCAAATCATTCTGACAAGCTAAGGTCACTTCAGTTTAAACCCCAAAATGTTCCCATCCCTTAGGAGGCTGGGTTGTTATTAATATTTTTGTCAAGAAAGAGTAGAGAATGATGCAGTCTTTTTCAGTGAGAAAATGAAAGGTGTATTCCATTGTGGCTGGGAAAGAGATGATGTATCTTCCACAGACTCGGTGGAGGATTCACTGCCAGCTTCTTCACGGTGTGAACTCCTGATTGAAGCACCAGCTGTGATCCTGGGTTTCAAAGAGACCTTGGAAATGGCAAAGCAAGACCCTGTGTTCAGAACTGACAAAACCCAGTTGACAAGAGAAGCAGTAGCTACTCTTTCGGAATGCTCATCATGGGGAATGTCATTGACAAAAAGAAAAGAGTGGGGGAAGGAGGGGAAAAGGAGGCTTTTGTGTGATACGACTTGACAGAACTGAAATCAAATTATAATGCCACAGAAATAGGAATTTTCTTCCTTATCCATTGCACATAAGACAAATAACTTGGTCATTATAGACAAAATAAGTAGTTGGAAGGATATTTCTTTCTGAAGTTAGCCTCCTCAATATTATTGGATATTCTCTGGCTCACAGTATTAATAAAACAACCTGTGAGTAAGTCTTGGCCTGATAGGTTTAAGGAGATTCCAGAGCGTCCTAAATTATGCCCACATTGTCACCCCTGTAGCTCCAAGGTAGAGTTAAAAGGCCTCTGCAAATTACCCAGGAATGAAAGGCAGTCATTTCTCCCCTAGGAGGATGGCTTGTTTCTTTATCATTCTTAGCTTCCAAACACTTTTAAATATTTTTTTCTCTCTTTTGCTAACCGCAGCCACAGAGAAAAATGTGTATAAGGAAGTTATTGTTTTGCAGCAAAACTGTTGATATGTCCATTGGTGCCCCTTGGAGACTTCCACTCTCGGGCGTGGAGGCTGTCATCATGCACAGGTCTGAGCTGACCTCCCTGATGGTGCCTGAGTTGCATCCTCGGAAATCAGAGATGCCCCAATGGAAGACCATGAGACAGCAGTCCGCCCATGCCCAAGCTCGCTGTGCCCAGAGGCACAAGAACAGCATTATCAAGAGTGCGCCACGCAGTGCCAGGCCATTACGGAACAGCAGTTCTCCATCTCTGCCAGAGGACCTCGCGTAGAGCAGCATATTATCCTCAGCCATTAAGCTCCATCACAAAGAGATGGTCTCCAGAGGGCTCCAGGACAAGTTGGGGAAGGCTTTACAGAAATGCAGACCCAGCTGCATTCGAAAATCTGTCTTGCTAAACTCAGTGTACTCCGGACCTTCCTTTTAACCTCAGAATTACCTCCCTAGATACTGGTCAGTCAGTTAGACAGTATTTATGTAGTGACCCAAGGCTGAGAAGATGAATTTCCAAATACTTAATTGTTTAAATCAAGATTAGTAGCAAAACTTGTGATGTTATAATCAGTTTCTTGTCTACAAGACAATTTTGAATGAGGCAGGGTATTAAAAACAATCTGTTTACACTAGCTTACACTGTGTTTGAACATTGGTAAGTCTCTAGAATGAATAGACTAAGTCATATTTTTTGCTGACGTACATGGTAGAACTTTTATTGGCTTTGTTTCTTATGCCACAAACCTTACAAAAAGCTGGGAGGTGATCATGTGCATCCCCTGCCTCTGAGCCTCTCATGAATCTAGTCATGTGAGAAGGATAGGGCTCTGCCCTCTTCTGATTCGCTGGCAATAGACCTTCAGCTAACAGTATATCTTGCTCAGCCGAAGATGGAGTGCTAATCGAGAGGGACTTGAAATGGCTCTGGCATTTTCTAGATGACAGCTCCTATTTTCCACTGGCTTCTGGCACATGTGCTATCATCCATCTATGTCAGGAAGACACTTGCTTATCTGGTTGCTAGAAATGCTTTTGCTAAAAACACGTAACTGCAGTTCATCAGTCTTGTGAGCAAGTTGTTGATTTTGCTAAACTAAGTTTGAACTCTGCTGTGGTTTTGTGATATGACATCTATTTTTATTAGATATTGTCATGATTATTTATAGTGTCTTGGAAGTATACTAGAGTTTACAAAAAGGCAAGTTAATCAGCCAGTTGAGTGGTGCAAAACAAAGGTTTCAGGACTACGGTGTACACATATTATAACTTCATTCTTCATTTTTTGGCACCTCTTAATTAAGAAATTACTTACTAAAGAAGAGATAGAAGTTGAATCAGGACCATAAAAAAACAAAATTCAATACAAATAATGTATGTTTTACAACAAATGCTGGCAAGTATTTTAAAAAAGTTATTATATAAAACCAGTCATCTAATTATAACTCATGAAGTACTATCAAATATCAAAGAATATCACAGAAAAATCCTTAATTTGTAGAAATAACATTTTTATTTCAACTGGAAAATACTTATTTTGCTGACATTCTTTCGGTTTTTACCAGCCTGCTCATGTCCTCCTGGTTCAATCAAGACTTGACCACTCAAAACTTGGGCAAACTCTGTCTAACTGGTTCAAGCTAGCCCTAACCTTTCAGGAAGCTTCTGAAGAGTTCATATGCACCACAACCAGCTAAAACTCGTTCAGACCCCTTTGGCATATGTTAACTCACAGCCAGTAGGGTTGTTAACAGTGCCCAAAGCAAGGACGTGCCACATAATCTTTCAAGAGTGGTACCTGGATGTCAATATCAAGTGCTATTGCCATCTGGCTTTCCTCATACTTGCCAGTCTGGGCCACACCCTCTCTTTCTCTTCTCTCCCTTCCCTTCACACAAACACAGACTCATGGCCCTCCTGCCAGCTGCTGGGAGTCTGCCATGAGTCCTGATTAATGGGCATGGATGGAGGAGCCAGGGAGAGTCAAGGGATGTTGACTCAGTCAAGCAGCTGCCTACTTTCTTTCAGCCTTTTAAAACTGAGTGGCTATCATAGTCACCAGAGAAATTTTTGGTAAGAGCTGTTTTAAGATTTGCTGCCCACCAGGAGCCTCAGCCTTGTAGAGGACAGATGAAGCCAAGGGCTGAAGCCAGTACCACAGGGCTTTCCTGAGAGGGTCTAATTGTGGGTGGGAGGTTATAAAGTGGCTCCTGAGTGTGCAAACAGCCCCGGAACTCTTTCCTTGTGTCCATTTCAAACTGATGAAATGGATTCTGAAGAAAGGATAGGGACCTGAATATTATAATATCAGGAAGATAGTTGAGTACCATTTGATGTGTAAATAAAATCAGAAAAGTGATTGCAATGACTAAAGAGACAAAATGACTAGGTATCTCTCATAAACAGAGGCACTATATTATATTTCTTGAAAGGAAAAGGAATACAAAAAAGTGAAAAAAGAGAAAATGGAAAATCTTGGATTTATTTTCCTTGTAGTAAAATGGAAGCATGTTGGAAACAGATTTGTCTTTGCCTGAAGGGGTGATGATATCAATTTTATGACAAGGAATTATATTTCTAAAAAATAAAAAGAAATAAAGTTTGATAAAAAGCTTCCAATTAATTAGGTTTGACAGTAAAATAAGTTACTCTTTTAAAACTCTCACAGATGTGTTTATTTTTTGAAAACCAAATTTTATGTTATTTTGCAACTTATGAGACACATACACAAAAATATTTTTAAAAAAATCAAGTGCCTCCTTTTCTCCCTGGATCTCTGTCTGACTCTTTAAAAAATGGATGAAATAACTTACATAAAGCAGAACAAAACCAAATAAAATGTATATGAACTTTAGCCCCACTGATTTGAATGAGACTTTTAAACAACGAGCGCTTTGGAATTTTATACTAATCCCATTTGACTATTTTTTTTCATGTCATTTCTTCAGCTATATCAATAAAATTAACTGCCTATGAAATTCTGACAGTTATGCCTGTGATTTTCAGAGTGATATAGGTCAATACTTTCAATTAAAAAAACCATCTTGCAACATACATCTTTACAAAGGAACAAAAGCAATGTTAAACCTCCACAACTGTAACATATCTGTTAAAGAAAGAACGTTACTATCTTCAGATGAAGACTAGTGCCTAGAATATGTCCGAAGTGTTAGCAGTAGTATTACAACTGTATTCTGAGAACAGAATCAGAGGAAATGAGATTAATCTGAGGGGAAAAGATTTGGGGAAATGAACAATTTCCCCAACAGTGAGTTAAAAAACACTGCTTACTAAGGCATGTTTCTCTTAAGCACCAACATGGGACCTTCTTTAGAGGCCAGCTTTTACACAGGCTTGGCACACAGCTGCACGTTTCCCTACAAGTATGGAAGTGAGCAGATCACGTGTCTCCCCAGGGTGCATGGATGGGAAGACCCAGAGCCGGAAGGGAGATTTCAGAGACTAAGGTTTAGACAACAGAGAACGAAACCGATGTCACTCCAGCATCTTGCATAAATGTGGTGAGAACTTTGGTGTGGTGCTGAGTCTGTGCTGGATCTCCTCACTCCTAGCTACATCCATAGCAAGAAAACCTATCATTATTTAAGAGAACTTTCTTCCTTCTTCCCTCCCTCCCTCCCACCCTCTCCCTCACTCCCTCCTTCATTCCTTCCCTCCTTCCTTCCTTCTTTAAAATAGTATGCCTTACAAAGTCTAATAGTTCATACATAGAATATGTAGTAATATTTGAAATATCTAGAAATATCAAATAATGAAAAAGAAGTAAGAAAATGTTTTGATCGTCACCTTCATGTAAAATACAAGTTGAAGCCATCCTACCTAGAAATGTATTAAGGCCCAGGGAAAATGAATAAATAAAACCCAGGTAAATATGCGATGGGTGTAAGGACAAATCCTAATTGTTTTCCTTATTTTGAGTTCTACTGTATCAAATAAGATGCAGTCGATACAGCAAATTAGCAAAGTACCATGTAATGTCAGTGTTATTTCCTAGCAATGTGTCTAATTAGTGCTCCAAAGTCCAATTTCCCTGTCTGTAAACTGGAGCCACACTGACCCTGCCAGGGCTGTTGTGATGATTCCACACCAGGCGCCTTGGCACAGTGCCTGCCCTGCAGGCAGCATCTCCCAGCTTCAGAGGCTTTGTGGCTGGACTTCAGTCCATCGCAGCCACTGGTGGCATACAGGAAAATGAATCACAGGGCACTGATCACTTTAGGAAAATCCCATGTTTATCTTATTTTATCATTGCAGAAGTCAGTGGGACTCTGGATAACCTCAATATTAAAAAGCTATATCAAATATACTCCTTGAGCTCATCTACCCTGAGATTTTATTTGCTTGAGTTCCCATTCCTTTCCCTTTAGATAGAAGATGTCCTTACTGGGATGTGATGTTTTCCGTTTCATCTTGTATTGTCTCTTCTTTCCTTATCTATTAGGCACCAAATGCCTATCACGGAGTTAAGAATTTACCACCCCTCTTCCCAGATAATATGTCAGGACTGTTGAAAGTAACGGAGAGGGATACACAGTCAGTTGGGATTGTTTTATGGGGCTGAGCATGTCAGATTTTAAAGTTTCTGGGTTTTTAAGAATACATTCTGGTTTTTTAAGAATACATTCTTTACTGTAAGTTCCAGGCTTAGTTGCTTTTTTCCCTAGCCAACATCAGGTACTTAGTTACCTTTGGGTACAGGGTAGCTAGTATTTTAAATATTATTACTTTTTATTAGCAAGGGTTTTATTCCCATTTGATTGAAGTCTGTCTGGGGGAGCTGGTCCCCGAGTTCCTCCAAGGAAAATTCTGATTCCACTAACTCTGCTAGATGCTGCCAATACTCTGTTCCTTCCACACATACAAGATTCTGCCCCCAGCAGGTCTCTCCTGGCCACCACGGACTACCCATTCTTCTTTGTGAATTCTTTGCACATATTTACTTTGTATAGTATTTTTCTCTCATTTTTATATTCCCAAGATATATGTTCCTGGGTGAAGAAAGCTTTCTCAGTGCACATATTCAACCGTCATTCTCACACTGGCTGATGATGAAGTATCCTTCCCAAGCAGTGTGGTTATAATCTAGTGTTTTGAATCAACATCAGGCCTGGTGTGAGTTGCATACTTCATTATTATGCCTGATTTGATGCCATCAAATGCCCAATTTACCAAATTCACTAATTTACAAAAAGCTGCTACTTCTTATGTCTACTTACTAAGTTTTACGCCATTCCCATGGAAAAGAATCGTTTTAATGGTTGTTGAAGATGTCTGTGAAATTATATTTGACTGTTGTGAAGTTCTAGTGTTGTTTAGTTTTATTTTGGCAGCAAACATTTTACTGTGGCCAGGAAAACCTTATTAATGTCTGGATTTTTCTGTACTTTTGGTCTATGGCTTTTGGAAATGCACATTGTTGCTGTGTTTTGAATTACAACTATGATGCATATCTTTATGTCAAGTATTTTATAAACGATTGAGTGGATTTCATTAAAACATACACAATAGAGTCCATTGTCTTTTGGACCTCTCAGAATTCACAGATATTTATATAAAGCTCAATTCAAAGAATATTTTGTGAAGTCTCAGCGTTTGAAATGTGAATCAGACACAGAAATGACATCCAATGTTGAGGGACTAACGAATCTCTTGCATAATCAACTGGATGAAATGGCTACAGTTAAACATAAGCTTAAACTTAATCTAAAACTAAATATAAACTAAAACTTCAAAACAAAGCCTTAAAGACTTGAAATTTTCCAAATAACTTTGCTGTAAACTTTAAGCAGATAACAGAAAACAAGTATTTGGGAAATCTTTAATTTGGCTAGTTTTTCTTTTGGCTAACAGGCTTTCAGCAAACTTGTCTAGAGTGAGTTGATTTTGGGTGAACTGGTTTCTGAAAATAAGCTTTTGGTAAATGATTGAACTTGAAAAATTTGGTAAGTTGGTCATTTGGTCACTTGGCTTTCAGAAAATTGATTTTGAGGGAATTAGGTTCTTCCACAATTTCCCAGAAATAAATGGGAAGCGAGAACAAGATAGTAATACCAATTAGGAGTACAACAGGACATCAAGTGTGCTTTTTTTTTTTTTTTTTCCCTTGAGTCCAGAAGTTGTGACCATGGACTGAATTTGCGGACAAAAGCATTAAGTACCTCATCTTATAAGTTTAAAGAATTACCAGCAATTGGGTTTATTAGAGAGTATAACCAACTCAGAACTGGCCCTACCATCTACCGTCAACATCCCCTCTCATACCCTCCACTTGCCCAAACTGATAGGATGCAGTCTTGATGCTTTTTGGAGAACTGCAGTGCTCTCGGGGGAAGGTTTTCCTTCCCCAAATCCAAGGGAAGGGGGAGGAGACTCCAAAAGAATTGTTCGTAAATATTGGGGGTATACACAGAAGGGAAGACTGATGTATATTCCCCCTTGGGATGTCTTGTCGGCCACTGAACTTACTGAAACAATCTTGTGCCACTTGGTCTAAAGAAAAGAGATTTGAAGAAAGACGGTGTGTTAGGGAACTGCCAGGAGGACAGATGTTAGGATGGGCCTGCAGGTTCTCAGTTCCTGAGTTAGGAGTAATGATGGGGCCTGCATATGTCAGCACCTGCAAGATTTGTCTGTGTTATAAAGATGAGACAGAGGCATCATCTTGATGGGATTGCTGACATGAAGGGAGCAAAGACACAGAGAGATGTGGTAAGCACAACTGTGCCTGAGGCCTGCTGGACGGGCAGGCTGCATCTCACAGAGGACCATGACTGCCCAGTGTTGGCCTCACCATCCATTCTCATCGAGCCCGTAGGAAACAGCAGTTGCAGCTACTCAAGAAGAAGCCTATACTCTTGCCCATCTTAGTAAGGAGAGATTTGTGACTTTCCCTTTTCCTTCTTCTATCCTCGGGACACTGGATGAGCCTGTTACTAAAAGGAAGGATGTGAGTGAAGACAGGATGCCTTCACATTCACCACCTTTTCTCTAAGCTGATGGAAAAACAGGTCCTGTGTAACAATGAAGGCGGAGAGATGATGGACTGCGTGGAGTCTGAGATTAGAGCTTTCAGAATGAATAGAAAAAGACACTATTCTTTGTAACTAAAATTCAAGAAAGTTATAGAAACCTGGTCTAAAAAAGAGACCTCTACTAAAGCACAGCTGAGGGCAGGTACTGGAAGAAATACCCTTTCAGGTTTAAACTTCAATGAATTGGACTCCCCAGTAATCAAATTATGAGAGTCCATGGAATGAATCAGCTCCAAACTGGTGGAACCAGAATTAAAGTGTTTTCAAAGGGGATGGAGAAGAGGAACTGGGTTCAAGAGAAATTTAAGGGAAAGGATTTGCAAGATTTGGCAGCAGAGCAGATATGAAAAGGAAGAGCATAGGATGACTTGTGGGTTTCTGGTTTGTGTGTCTTGGGTTGAAGTTAACTCGAAGACTGAAAATACAGGTGGAGAAGAAAATAAGACATTTAGGGTGGGTGTTTGTAGTGACTGGAGAATCCTGAAGGAGATGGCAAGAAGAGAAAGTAAATGAATAATTTTTTTCCCTTTCTACACTTAAGAAATAAAAGATACAGTTAGTAAAAATAAAACTACCATACAACCCAGCAATCCCACTACGGGGCATATACCCTGAGAGAACCATAATTCAAAAAGAGTCATGTACCACAATGTTCACTGCAGCTCTATTTACGATAGCCAGGACATGGAAGCAACCTAAGTGTCCATTGACAGATGAATGGATAAAGAAGATGTGGCACATATATACAATGGAATACTACTTAGCCATAAAAAAACGAAATTGAGTTTTTTGTAGTGAGGTGGACGGACCTAAAGTCTGTCATACAGAGTGAAGTAAGTCAGAAAGAGAAAACAAACACCGTATGCTAACGCATATATACGGAATCTAAAAAAAAAAAAAAGGTTCTGAAGAACTTAGGGGCAGGAGAGTAAAGATGCAGACATAGAGAATGGACTTGAGGACACGGGGAGGGGGAAGGGTAAGCTGGGATGAAGTGAGAGAGTGGCATTGACATATATGCACTACCAAATGTAAAATAGATAGCTAGTGGGAAGCAGCCGCATAGCACAGGGAGATCAGCTCTGTGCTTTGAGTCCACCTAGAGGGGTGGGATAGGGAGGGTGGGAGGGAGAGCAAGAGGGAGGAGATATGGGGATGTATGTATATGTATAGCTGATTCACTTTGTTATACAGCAGAAATTAGCACACCGTTGTAAAGCAGTTATACTCCAATAAAGATGTTAAAAAAACAAAAGATACAGTTAGGAATTCTAACTGTATATATTATGTATATAATGTATAGCTAGAAATATATGTATAATATATATACATATACTTACACCAGTATATGTATATCTAACATATATATGTGTATATGTATATACACATATATATGTATAAAACAACATGAATATTAAATCATAAGGCACAAAATGGGTATGTAGGTGTTAACAAACAGAAATGACTGTCTAGAGTGGAATGACCCTAATCAGGAGAGATTTTGTAAAAGCTATTTCAGTTTTGAACATATTTGCCCACTTTGTTGAAAGTCTCTCTTTCATTATCACTTTCTCCCTCAACTTAGAGACCAGAATTTTATATTGTTTTGTTTTAAAAAAGCCACAGTTTTTATTTAGAAGAATAATACCTACTCATAGTAGAAAGTGTGGAAAATTTAGATGAGAATGAAGATGTTGCTTCCCATTACATAGACATTTTACTGTGCCTGTTTGAGTAAAAACCTCACTTTGTATCCAGATTATAAGTTTGAAAACAGGTTGAAATGAGTGAGGGAAATTGCTGATTTTTGTAGAACATTCCAAGTATAGAAGATATGAATTTGTGAGTCTGCAATATGCATGGCCATGTGTTGGAGGTGGCAGTTATATCAAGTTAACAATGACAGTTTTTGTGCCGTTAATATGAAAATAGAAAGTGTGAGTGTGTCCCAGATACACGACAGCATATTATTTTTGTTCAGTGGAAACAGATTTATGAAGAAACTGAATCAGAAGTAATCCTGATGGAAATAGTTTCACTATGTTATATACCGTGTAAAGATGCAAATTACTTTTCTCTTTTTAGCTGTAACTTCAACTCCTCTGGGGAAACAGGAATGTAATATGTGCATATATTTTAAAGCAATACATAACATAAAACAAAGAGAGTAAATTTTAAAGACAAAAATCTGGTGTCCTAGATGCTTCCACTACAAGCAATCTTATTCTAGCCAAGTTGTCTCCCTTTTCTTTCATTCAATGTCTGGAACAGAAAAACAAAGGTAAAATCACAAGTCAAGAGTCAGCTAAAGTGACAGTAGAATCTGAAGGTATGAAATTGACTGTGTCTTTTCCTTCTTTCTGATACCCTTGATAAAATTTCCAGGGGAGTTGCCATTTTCATCTTTCTCATTTAGGGATATGCAAATGTGAGATCTCCTATACTTTTTTGTCACTCATCATTAAGTCATTAATTTTTCAAGATTTCAAGTCTTAAATCCCTATGCTTAGGATTTCAAATGTAGTTCAAATCAATTCAATAAGGTATCATTCATGATTCAGTCAGAGAAGCAGAACCACTAAGATGAATGGATATATGCATATGGATTTCCTCTTTCCCTTCCTCCTTTTTCTTTTCTTTTTCCTTTCTCTCTTGTTCTCTTTCCCCTTCCTCCCTCCCTTCCTTCCTTCTTCTTTCTCATTTTCTTCCTTCCTTTCTTTTTCTTTCTTTTTTTTCTCTTTCTTTCTTTCTCATCTTTTTACCTACCTATGTATGTATCATCATCTACTTAATGTTTTTGGTTTTACTGTTGTTGTTTAGATATTTAATTCACTTGCAGTACATTTTGGTGTTAGAAGTGGTTGGGGGGAGTGGATCCAGATTTAAAATACTATGTTTTTAAATATTAAGATTTCCATTCCCTCTTTCCCTATTATTGGAGTCAATAGTTGATCCCACATGCCGCAGAGCGGCTGGGCCCGTGAGCCATGGCTGCTGTGCCTGCGCGTCCGGAGCCTGTGCTCCGCAACGGGAAAGGCCACAACAGTGAGAGGCCCGCGTACCGCAAAAAAAAAAAAAAGTTTAGAAGGTATCCTGCACATTGTTTTCTAAATCAAAATTTTGGAGCTCTATAATAGGTGCAGTCCCATTCTTCATTTCTTTTTCTATGAAAAAACTCATGTTATTTATCTTCTCTTAATGTCTTTTCCTTTTCATCTTTATTAGATTAGATTCCCGGTCACAGAGTCTGAGGTGGAAAATTGCCTGCAGAAGGTTCTTTGGGGAGAGCCTTTAGGGGCTCCACACACAATGAAGTGAGTCAGGAAGCACTGGGCACTGAGAAAGTGGCTGCAGTTGAGGTCTCAGGTGTTCCCGCAGGGAGCCTTGGAGCTGGAATAATCTTTCCGAATTATCCCCAATTGAGGTCAGGGGACTGGGACTTTGTAGCCTCGCATCAGCCAGTCACTTTTGCTTGAGAGAGAAACCTTGAGTGAAGCAGCTCCCTGTGGCGACAGTATGCAGCAAGGCTCTCAGCTGTGGTCCATCAGCAGATAGTACTCCCAGCAACTTGGGGGTTTACGGTTGGCCCTAAAGTGGGACTCTGGGTGGGGTATCACGGTACCCACTGGGTACCAGAGAGAAGTCCACGAATTCTGTCGTCATTCTTACGCTCTGCCCTGATGTGGTTGCAAAACTTCTACTCTGGTTGCATTCTAAGATTACAATAGGTATTTAGGCAGCTACTTGGTTATTTTTGGCTGTGTTAAGGTTTTCTGTCAGTTTCAAAGCTGTTTCTTCATTTCTGTTTATCTATGTATGGAGAAAACTTTAAGGTTTGAATATTTTATTTCTTCTGTAGAATCGTTTTCATAGATTAGCAGGTCTCAAAGCAGTGATTCTGGTATGGAGCTCAGGAGCCAAATGCAAGGCCGATTTACTGAAATTTGTCAGATACTGATGTAAGATCATTTATGAGCATATTGAGTACCTTCTGGGGGAAGTCAGGTGCTTGATAAAGTGGTATAAGGTATAAAACAAGCACATTCTCCCTAAAGAACATGACATTTAGAAAATTAGAAAGTATATTGAACCCGTTCAGCTGCAAAACAACAATCATTTGGGTGGTGTGGTGGTTATTTCTTTGTGTAAGAGTGACTGGGCCAAGGAGTGCCTAGGCTAAACATGATTTCTGGGTGTGTCAGTGAGGGTGTTTCTGGATGAGATTGGCACTTGAATCAGCAGACTCAGTGATGTAGACTGCTCTCCCCAGTGTGGGTGGGCATCATCCCATCCACTGAGGACCTGAATAGAACAATAAGGCTGAGGGAGAAGGAAATCTCCCTTGTTGCTCCTTGCCTGCCTGCTTGAGCTAGTACCTATTCTTTTCCCGCCTTTGGACTGGGATTTACACCCTCAGCTCCCCTTCTCAGGCCTTTGGATGCAGACTGGAATTACACCACTGGCTTTCCTGGGTCTCCAGCTTGTAGACCGCAGATCCTGGGACTTCTCAACCCCCATCATCATGTGAGCTAATTCCTCATAATAAATCTCTTCATATATATTTATTAGTAAGTCCCCTACATACAAACAAGTTCCATTCTGAGAGCCCGTTTGTAAGTCCAATTTGTTCATAAGTCCAACAAAGTCAGCCTAGGTACCCAATTGACACAATTGGCTATACAGTATTGTACTGTAATAGGTTTATAATACTTTTCACACAAATAATAACATAAAAAACAAGCAAAGACAACAGATAAAGAAAACATTTTTAATCTTGCAGTATAGTACCTTGAAAAGTACAGTGGTACAGTACAACAGCTGGCATACAGGGGCTGGCATCGAGTGAACAGGCAAGAAGAGTTACTGACTGGAGGAGGGAGAGGGGGTGGGAGATGGTAGAGCTGAAGGACTGTCAGCAGTAGGAGACGGAGGGTAAGCTGCAGTTTCACTCACGCCTGAGGCTGATAGAACACACGCTTGCATCTTTGAAAATTTGCAACTTGAAGGTTTGTATGTAGGGGATTTTCTCCCTTCCTCCCTCCCTCTCTCTCTCTTTCTCTCCATATATATATATATAAATCTCCTATTGGTTCTGTTTCTCTGGAGAACACTGGCTAATACATTTAGACAAAATGGAAATTTATTGGCTAATGTAACTGGAAAGTCTGTGGATGGCTGAAGCCAGGGATTCAAATGATGTCACCTGGATCTTGTCTCTCTCCGTCTTTCTGCTTGGCTCTTATCTGAGTCAGCTCCAACCTCAGACAAGCCCCCACGATGACTGGGGTTGCTGCCAGCAGCCCCAGTCTTATTTCCTCTTCACGAAAAGCCCAAGATATAGGGTTCCTTTTCACTAACAACTTCCAGAACACATCTGGGTCTGAATCTCATTGGCTAAAGGATAGAATACAATGATTAATTGGCTTAGGACCTGTGTTCACCACTGAAGCATGGGATGTACCTACATGGCCCGAGAGTCAGAAAGGTGGGATTTTATCGAGGAAATTTGGGGTGTGATTGGCAAAAAAGAGGAAAAGGATGCCAGGTAACAAAAAGAACAAATGACTTCTAAAATGAGCCAGGCTAGATAATTCTATTTTAATTTAACGGATATTTGTTTGAATTCCTTCTATATCCTGGGATCTGTATTAGATGCTGGAACACAGAGGAGAACAAGATAAAGTCCCTACTTTCAAAGCGCTTGTATTCTAGTGGGGGAGGAAATGGAAAATAAACAGATAAATAAGCAACCTGTTGTGCCAGTTATCAATTTATCCTCTCTCCAAATCTTCCCATCTTTGCCCTGCTCTGTAATACTAAAGCTGGACTCTGTGCATATTTCTCCTTTCCAGCTGGCAGAATGTTAAATTTCATTAATACAAGTCACAATTAATACATTTCATTAATACAAGATGATATTTCCTTTCAGAGTTCCCATCCTCCATTATTATTATTCTGTGAGGAAGCCCAGCAGTTCCTACAGATGAGTTCCAACCGCACCCTTAGGCCACTTCCCATGGGTTCTGTTCTGCCCATAACCTCCTGCAATGGCAGACAGCAGAGGCCTGGCCACACCCTCTGGCAAGAGCAGACTTCTTCCAAAGACCAGTAATAGCCCATAGCCTTTGGTAAGTTTTCTTGGCCACAGTCAGACTGCATGCTCCTGTGGTAGCCATGCCCTTTCTGAGAAGGTCTGAATCTCAGCCCTGGGGAGGGGGCTCTCTTAGCCCTTAGCTCCCTTAGTGTTTCAGCCTAGAGGCAGTCACTACCTTTTTCCCTAGGCTACATCTAGGCTCCTTAGGGTCTTCTTCTACCCCTTTTATTAGTTAACTGCCTCCTACTAGTTTAAAAATTCTTTATATTAAAATTCCCTTCTTTAAATATTTGGTGTGGTTTCTGTCTCCTGACTGGGTAACACACAGGTCACACAGTGGTAAGCGTTAGAAAGAAAAATGAGTTCTGAAAGGAAGAGAGGAATTGTTCTGGATAGGGTCTTCAGGGAAGGATTTTTAGGCCTGAAGAGAGCAGGGGTATGAAAATTGTAGAACACAGTGTTCTAGATGGGACACCCAGCACACGCAAAGACCCCGAGGTAGAATCAGCTTGGCACGTTCAATGAAGAGCAGAATCCTGATGTGACTGCTGGTGAGTAAGTGAGGGGGAAAGTGGTAGGAGATGAAGCCAGAAGGGCAGTCAGGAGCCGGATCATGGAGGGCCTATAGCGTCATGGTGAAGAGTTTGGATTCAAGTCTGCAAGCAAAGTGAAGCCACCAGAGTGCTTTGAGCAGAGGAGTAACTTGACCTGACTTATGTTTTTAAGAATCCTCTCTGGCTTCTGTGCAAAAGAATCAACTGTAGTAGGTAATGAGGCTATTAAAATAATCCATGCAAAATGATGGCGGTTTGGACTAGGTGAAGACGCAGAGGTGGTGGGGAGCGGTCACTTTCTGGATATATTTGAAGGTAGAGCTAATCCTCCTGGTGGACTGAGGAATGAAGTTGCCATTAACTGAGATGGGTAACATGCGAAGGAGCATGTTTGGGATTTCTCTGGTCGATTATTTAGTTTGGGAGAGTTTTAATATACATTAACTTTGAGAAGTCTGCTAGAATTCTAAATGGAGCTATCGAGTTGGAAATTTGGCATACAGCTGGGAATTCAAAGGAGAGTTAGAGACCCGAGATGTACACTTGGTTATCATTAGCATACAGACAGTAATTTTAAAGGATGAAATTCCTAATGCAGTGGGGATAAATAGGTAAGATAAGTTTGAGAATAGAGCCCTGGACCAAGGAATATTTAGAGGTTGGCAATATGAAGAAGAACCAGCAAAGAAATGGATGGAAGTGCCCGAAGAGCAAGGAGGAGAATCAAAAGAAATTGAGAAGTGTGGCAATTGTTGTACAGGTGTGTTTGATCAAGAGAGACTGTGCGAGTATACTTTCACAGTAAGGGTCCACTCAGGGGGAAAACTGAAGATGCAGGATACAGAGAGAATAAATGCTAGCTAGACCAATATCCTTGCACAGACGAGAGGGGTAAATCCTGTGCACAACTGGTATGTATGACCCTTGATAGGAGCACAGACAATTCATCTGCAGAAATGGCAGATTACAGACAACAGTAAGAATACATTTAACAGTGGGAACATGTGAATGCTCTTTTGACTACTTTTATTTCCTTAGAAAAATAAGAGCAAGCCTTTTAGTTGAGATTGAGGAGTGGGGAATAGTGGTTTGAGGTTTGTGGAGAGAATATAATGTGAAAAGATATTGTCTGGGAAAACTGGGAGAATGAATTGACTAGAGAAATATGTAGAATGTAGGGCCATGAGTGTGTGCAAATAAGACAGCACATTTTTAGTAAGTAAAATCAAATCCAGGGGCTTCCCTGGTGGCACAGTGGTTGAGAGTCCGCCTGCCGATGCAGGGGACGTGGGTTCGTGCCCCGGTCCAGGAAGATCCCACATGCCGCGGAGCGGCTGGGCCCGTGAGCCATGGCTGCTGAGCCTGCACGTCCAGAGCCTGTGCTCCGCAACGGGAGAGGCCACAGCAGTGAGAGGCCCGTGGACCACACACACACACACACAAATCAAATCCAGGGAAGCTAAAAATACTCTTTCCTCTATGCTGCCTATTTCTTCCCTAAAATATGCACATCACAAAACCCATCTCACAACAAAAGGCCCAAACCATAGCCATTCCTCCATTTAAAGTTCTGCCTATCATTTACCTGTGGGAAGAGAGAACTGGGACAAAGGCAGATAGCTGACACAGGTACACTAGATGGATCCACTAGAAAAAGAGATGGACCCAAAAGCCCGTAAAAAGTTTTTTTTCAGCATTTGATGTTTAGGTTCCTTGGGCAAATAGAATCATAAATATCTGAAACTCAGATGGCTTATGTTTCTAAGCCCAAAAGAATCTCTGTTTGAGACGGGCTTTTCAGACTTAGCAATTTGTAAACTTATCCTTAAGTCTGAAGGATAGGTAGTCTTAAGTCTTCCAAGTGGATGGAACCCAGTTTATACAAGCCACTTCTATTCCCATGTAGGTTAGTGTTTAAAGTAGCAGAAGAAACTAGTATTTGTTGAAATACTTTTTTTTTCTGTGTTGGAATAGACTTTTTTTTTTTTTAAACAAATATTAACTCATTGAATCCTTAAATCAGCTTAACCAGTTAGGTATTTGTGGCAGAAATCTTTTGTCTTCTCATCATACTTTTTGTACTGGGAGCTGCCCATCACCCATCATTTGTGATTTTGATGGAACCCTATCTGCTAGCATGAACATGTGGTCCAGCTGATTTCTCAGCATTACCCTTTCTCTGTGAATGGTCCAATAGAGTCTTCTCTAGGAGTTGATATGTGGGTACTGGGAGAGACAAGGTCTGTATTTATTCATTAATTAGCTCAATAACTACTGGGAATATACCCTGAGAAAACCATAATTCAAAAAGAGTCATGTACCACAACGTTCATTGCAGCACTATTTACAATAGCCAGGACATGGAAGCAACTTAGGTGTCCTTTGACAGATGAATGGATAAAGAAGATGTGGCACATATATACAATGGAATATTACTCAGCCATAAAAAGAAACGAAATTGAGTTATTTGAGTTATTTGTAGTGAGGTGGATGGACCTAGAGTCTGTCATACAGTGTGAAGTAAATCAGAAAGAGAAAAACAAATACCATACGCTAACATATATATGGAATCTAAAAAAAAAAAAAAAGGCTCTGATGAACTTAGGGGCAGGACAAGAATAAAGGTGCAGATGTAGAGAATAGACTTGAGGACACGGGGAGGGGGAAGGGTAAGCTGGGATGAAGTGAGAGAGTAGCATTTACATATATATACTACCAAATGTAAACTAGATAGCTAGTGGGAAGCAGCCACATAGCACAGGGAGATCAGCTCGGTGCTTTGTGTCCACCTAGAGGGATGGGATAGGGAGGGTGGGAGGCAGACCCAAGAGGGAGGGGATATGGGGATATATGTGTATGCATAGCTGATTCATTTTGTTATACAGCAGAAACTTAACACAACATTGTAAAGCAATTATACTCCAACAAAGATGTTAAAAAAACCCCCAACGATTAATTTCAGATACTGTTCTAGGTTTGGGGGATAAAAAATGGGCAAATCAGTCTCTCTTCCCAGGGAACTTTCCTTCCTCTGAGAACAGTAAGGATCATATTATTCAGGAGGTATCACTTGCTATGTTTTTTTTTCCTGCACAACCTGCCTGAGGGTGAAACTAACGTAGAGGAAAACTGAACCAAGAGACTGAAAAACATACAATAGTAATGTGTCAATCTTGCATACTTGGTTTCAGCCATACCTTACATTAAATATAGTCCTCAACCTTTAGGTTGCCTTTATTTTTTCTATTTATCCTTAAGCCAGTTTGAGTTGGATTTCTATTTATACTATAAAAAATACTTAATGAGTGCCTGTGAGTAGCCTAAAACCCTATGAGGTGTGGCGGTTGTAGAGGAGAAGAAAAGATATAAGGTCTTGTCTTTATGGAATCTTATAATGGGGAAGGCAGGTAGTAAACACATGATTAATAAAACTTCAGGTAGTAATATGTGCTTTGAAAAAATTTAGAAAGGTTAATGGAATATAAAATATATGTGTGCTTGTGGATGAGCGTGGAGACAATTTTATTCAAAATGTCAAAGAAAGTCTCTCTTAGGAACTGCCATTTGAGCTAAGATCTGGGTTGTCAGGGAGCCAGCCGTGTGAAAATCTGGGGCATGAGCTTCCCAGTAGGGGAAAATATAAGTACATTGTCTCTGAAATCCAGATGTGCTTGTTATATTCAAGTATCATAAATGAGGTCACAATTAACAAGGTGGGTGGGCGAGGCAAGATCAGTTCATGTAGGGCCTCTTAGAACTTGCTACGGATTCTGGATTTTATTATAACTGCATTGCAAAACCATTGGTGGTTTTGTAGTAGAAGCATGAACTTACTTATTTGTGTTATATTCCAAAACAATTACCTTGTTACATGAAGATCAGACTACAGTGGGACAACAGGAAAAGCAGTAGGGAAACTAGGTAGAAGTCTGTTAATCCAAGTGAGAGACATTGCCGGGTTGAACTAGGGTGGTTGCAGTGAAGACAGGGGAATTGGTGGGATCAGGATACATTCTTAGAGCAAGCAGGACCTCCTGATGGATTGATTAGATATATGAACGGAGGGTGGGAGAGATGAAGAGTGGGAGTAGAAGGTCAAGAAAACAATAAGGCTGTTTCCCAGGATTTCAGCATAAGCAACTGGATGAACAGTTGTGAGACTAAAGGAGATGGAGATGATCTGGGGAAGAAAAGGTTGGTGGGACTGAGAATAGGATGAGTGGATAGATGTCACAATACTGGATGTGTTAAGTGTGACATTTTTCTTACCTATAAAAGAGCAGATGTTGAGTAGACTGTTGGATTTGCCAGTATGGGGTTTAGGAAAGCCATATGGTCTGCAGATATAAATATACATTCTATCTGAAGCCATAGCATATGGTGAGATCTCCTAGAGGGGTGGGGATAGATATAGAAGAGGGACAAGGACGGAGCCCTTGGATACTCCAACATTTGCAATTCGGGTAGAAAAAGAAGAGTCGGCAGAGGAGATTAAAAAGTAATCTCTATTGAGCTCATAGAAAATCCAAATGTGATATTAACGAAGTTGGGAAGGAAGTATTTGATGAGGAAAGAACGTGTTCAGCCATGTCCACCGAGGCAGTTATTGAGAGTCCAATAAGGTGAGGACTGAGAATTGAATATTGCTTTATTAAGTTGATCTTAAGAAGTTTCAATGGAGTAGGGATAGAGGCAGGAGCTTCCTTGTAATGGGCTGAAGAGAGGTGGGGAAATCTGGACCTAGAGGCAGAATATGAACGATTCTTTCAGACGAGCAATGAGGTAGCTGCCAGAAGAGAATATGGAGTTAAGGAAAGGTCACTTACAACCAAGAGTCCTGACCAATACTGTGTCATTATCCTCATTATACACATGAGGAGACTGGGGCCTAGAGAGTGTACATAACCCTCTCAATGACACGCTGCTAACATATGGCAGTACTACAGTTTAAAGTCAGGGAGTTTTTACCAAAATCCATAACTTTTCATACTATATGTCAGGCTTTGCTGTTTACACACTACATATAGTATCTAGCATGAATAGGCAATATTATAGTAAACAATATTTTCAATATACCATGTTATATTATTATTATCCTGATTCCAGGAGTCTAGTACACTTTTACCATCGTGCCCTTGTATGTGCCATCCACATAAAGTAGAAAAATGATCACAAACGACGCTTATCATTGGAGTCTGAAGCACAATGAAGTTAATGATTTAGCTGGTGATGAAAAGTTTTAAAACTTAGAATTATTTATATTATTATCTATTCAAGACACAAAGGTCAAAAGTAATCACTATGCATCAGGTGTATAAAAGAAATTAATTTGTTTTCCAAGAGTGTTCAAAGCTGTGTGTTTACCCACTTTCTAGAATTTTAGAGTTCTTAATTGTCAACATTATTTGATGGTACAGGTGTACATCCAAGTAAGAATTCATAGGACAGTCCTCTCATGATTCATTGTATAGTCACTTGTCATTTGCATTTATATTTTGAAGTTCTTCATTAATGCCTGAACTTTAAATTCAATGCCCAGTGTGCCTGTTTTCTGAGATACATTTTCTCCTTCTTATATGATTAATTTGAATATTTATGACTTTTTCTTTGTACCTTTCCTCCACATTATTTGGTTGTATGTAGGTGACCTTGAATTTGTCAGATACCCTTAACTCTTGTACAGAGTTTTGACTGAATTAGCATGGTCTAACTGCTTTTTGGCCTAAGCATAGCAATGGGCACTAGGAAAGTGAAAACTAATTGCTACCCTGCTGCTGATTCCCTTTGTGATTCTGGATAAATCACTAGCCTTCCCAACTTCCTTTCACTCTCACAACTGAGCTGGTAATCAACAATCTTCTCTTCCCAGACTATTAGGTTCTGGGCTTTTTGTGATGTCATATGTTTCAATGGTTTGTGCTGTTTTTATTTCAGGAGTACTTACTAATCTTACAAGAGTGCTGTGAAAATTAATTAGTTAATGTTCACAAAGTACTTTGAAGATTAAAAGCCCAGGATAAATGCTCATTATTGTTTCATGCACTCCAAGGGCCTAGCTGGGTAGGCTGGCGAATGTGTTTCCCAGAGATGAAAGAATTATGCAACTTAGAAAACTGTGGTGTAGGATTGTATGGTTGGCAAACAGGTTACTCAGGATTGCATATATGGGCATTACTCTCACCAGAATACAAACGTGCTGCCCAAACCGGGAAGAATGTCATTTGTTAGAACTAGTGCTGACTTCCAAAGCATCCTAGCCGAGATGATTGTTATTTCATGATACTGAGTGAAATGATAAGACTGATGAGTTTATCAGGTAGAGATGGAAGGAAGGAGAAAGGGAGCTCCAGGGCTCTGAGGACTTAATGCTAGTACAGAGCTCTGGGAACCCCACTTGATGATGAGATGGAACACTGACTGGAACCATGCTCAGTCAAGCTCAACACGTTCAGCAGGCTTCCAGCTGAGGTCAGAGGCATTAAGTAGGATCTGCAGGTCTGCAAATGCGTATCTCATCTTGAACACTGATGGAAGAGTTTAGGTTGGTACAGCTTTTCTGGAGGCGAAGGTGATCATAATTATCCAAAATGTTCAAAGGGTACATACCCTTAAGTCATCAATTTCCCTCCTAGGAATTCACTTTTAGGAATATTTATCCGTTTACTTAGGTGTCACTGATAATTGCAAAAATTTAAACAGTGTAAATGCCCAATAATACGGGATTGACAAAGTAATGGTTCAAACATAAAGTGAAATGTTATAAAGCCATTAACAATGAGATTCTAGAGAGTTACTTGTTAACAAGAAAAGATATCTAAAACATATTAAGAAAAAGCCAGCTAATTGACATATACCCACTATTATATATAAAATAAATAACAAATAAAGACCTACTGTATAGCACAGGGAACTCTTCTCAATACTCTGTAATGACCTATATGGGAAAAGAATCTGAAAGAGTGGATATATGTATATGTATAACTGATTCACTTTGCTGTACATCTGAAACTAACACAACACTGTAAATCAACTATACTCCGATAAAAATTAAAAAAAAAGAAAAAGCCAGCTATAACTGCAAAGTATATCATGATGAAGAGACTTTGAAGTATTTTTATTTTCTTATCTCCTAATCCCTATTTCCTAATTTCTCTAAGTATGTATTACTTTTATATTAAAAAAAACCCTTTCTTACAGAAAAAGAAAATATATCTTCCTATCGGCATTCATGGAGAAGGAAATATACAAAATAATAAGACCATAAGATTGGTACAAAACCTTTGGAAAAGATCCAAAACAAATATAAGAGGGAGAAATGAATGACAGGCTAGCTTAATTTATCTCATACTTTATCAGGCTTCTTCTTGGACTCAATTTTTTCTGAAACGTTCGGCGGTTTGGTTTGTCTCTATTGGCCTCCATGACCAGCTCTCTTCCTAGGCTCATGGTCACAACCCAATAGGGTCTTTCCTCAGGTCCGTACCCAGTACTCCTTGGCTCCCACCCAAACTGAGTCTTGAGATACTGGGGATCTACTCTGCACCCACTGGAAGCACAAACTAACATCACGGGGGAGTTAGTGTCTGGTGGGCAGGATCTTTGACCAGCAGAAGACAGGAGCCAGCACTCCCTCCTTCTGCCCTGAGATGCAGTAGTTCATATGCTTTTCTGAAGACGAATGTAAGGATGCGCCATCAATAGCACTCCATACACAGAAGTGGCCAGCTCTATAAAGTACTCTTTTATTTGGATCTTCCCTCATGCTCTGGCCCATTTACCATTTTCCTCACTTTTGTTTCCCTGTATTGCATTCCCTAATAAAGTGGCAGAACCCAAGCTTTGCCTTGGGCTCTGTTTTCCTGGAAACATCCAGCTAAGACACATTGTGTGAAACACACAGACAAAGAATCACGGGATTTCAAAGATACTATGGCCATTTATTCAATCAAACTTAAAATAATATTATCATTTAACCCTTATAACAACATTTATGATTGAAAAAACTGTGGACTAGAGAGGTTGAGAAGTCTGCCCAAAGTCACAGAGCTGGGAACTTGAACTTAGGAGTGTCTAACACCAAGTGTGATGTCCCTCACACCACACGGTATACATGATCTAGAAACACAGGCTACAGAATAATCTTCAGAGATGTTTCCTGCCTTAAGGATTATAGCCAAGCTAGGCAGCCACAATCAGAACGCATGAAACATCAAGAGTGAAGGATGGGTGTTTAGTAAAACGTTAAATTATGTGACATACACTAAAATGGCTACCAATGCAGAAGTAAAAGAGAAATTCCGGAGGCCAGAATGCTGCACCAAAGTTGAATCTTAAGAGTGAGCCTGATTTGAGAAGACAGAAGGAATAAGGGAATACAGCCAAAGCAGTTTCTGTCTGAGATGATAGTGGAGGGGTTAGGGTGACATGTGGGGGAACAGAGAGAGGGAGTCCAGAGTAAAAGGAAAATGACTGGTGGTGGGGTTTAGACCCAGTTCCTGAGGAGCCAGGTTATTGCTTCTTGAAAGCCAGTAGAAGAGTGTATGTTTGTTATGTAGGGAAAAGGAGCCATTCACTCTTTCTGAGCAGGAGAAAGGTAAGATCATGTGGTGGATGGAATGATTTTGCAGGAGGAAGAATGTAAAGACAAGAAGATTTGGCTCTTGTGTTAGAGTCATGAAACGTTCTAATATTTTGCTTGGTAGATGTAAGAATTCTGTGTTTATAAATTAAATACACACACACACACACACAAATCTGATGCAATTGCGGAATGGCATATCATGAAAATATGGGTTACGATGCTCTACAGTCCTCTGTCGCAAGCATGTAAGCTCCCATAACAGAAATTTAGTTTCAGCTAAGACCATAAAAACAGAGAGCATTTATTTAATACTTACTATGTGCTGGGCACTGTGCCAAGTTCTCGACATGTCATTAACCCTTACAACCCTTTTATGATCTCCCATTTCCACTTGGGGAAACTTGCTATTGCGAGAGGTTCGGTAACTTGTCCAAGGTCAGGGGCTAGTAAACGATAAGAGTCGGAATTCCAACCTTGATTTGTTTAACTCCTTGGTTGAAGTCCTCTCTCTCCTGACTCTTTTGGGAGTCAGCTGCCCAAAGCCCTTTCCCTGGGAAGGTTTGGGTTACCTGAGACACAAAAGGGACACCTGTTCTTCACGAGCATCCATGTCAGCTAATTCAAATGTAAGAACTTCTCAGGTTATGGGGATCTTAGAAACCTCTGTATCAATCTAGTTGGTTGATAAATTCCCCAGTTAAGTTGATTTGGCATTGAGGAAATTTAATTCAGAGCAATTTCCCACCACTCATAGACTGCAGCAAAATTAAATAATGAAATTTGCCAACGTACTTATGCTGACATACGTGTTCACAATGGGTAAAAATAAAAGTCCCTGTGGGAAGAAAGTTCTAGGAAATAGAAAATGGGAAGTGGTGATACCCTTTAAGAAAATGGATCACTTTTTTTCCCATGGAGAGAACTTGTTGGGCTAACAAAAAGGAGTATAAGCAAAGCAAATAAACTTGGAGATATTTTTTTTAATTCACAGTAGGGATTAGCAAGGGCTCCCGTGAGCCTGTTTTTTTTTTTTCCCCGGTACACGGGCCTCTCAATGCTGTGGCCTCTCCCGTTGCAGAGCACAGGCTCCGGACGCGCAGGCTCAGCGGCCATGGCTCACGGGCCCAGCCGCTCCGCGGCACGTGTGATCCTCCCGGACTGGGGCACGAACCTGTGTCCCCGCATCGGCAGGCGGACTCTCACCCACTGCGCCACCAGGAAAGCCCCAGTGAGCCTGTTTAAGTCCATTTTGCGCACAGGGAAGCTGGGTGGTGGCCTTCCTGGTGCAATTTGAGGGGGTTTTGGGGGAGACTTCACAATCTAATAGGATAGAGAGGTACTTCACATTTACAGGTGCTTGCAATTTCAGCAATTAGGTATTCCTTTCTGTCTTCAAATAAAAGCTTTGGTGCTTTACAAGTGACATTAAAATGCAAATAACCCTAGGAGGCATAACACCTTGGACTCTTTTCAGATAATATGTTGAAGAAGATTCAACTTTAATTCAGCTCATTTCAGTTCACTTGACTTCACTTTGATTCATATGAGCCCCTACTAAGTGCAAAGCTCTTTTCTGGATTTTCATTGTGGAAGGAAAAGATGAATCAGATAAGTTTTTGTCTTCTGCAATCTTCTCAGAGGGACAGACAGAAAATATTTTGGCTTTGTGGGCTACATGGCCTTTGACACAATACTCAATTTTGCCATTTGTAGCCAGAAAGCAACACGTAAATCAATGTGACTGGGATGCTGACCGCTGTTCTAGATGCTTATAATAGGTCAGGAAATTCACTTAAGCTTATCCTCTGATGAAATAACACCCCAAGAGGCATTTGTAGGACATAGGCATTGACTGGAAAGATCACTGGAATCACCTGGAAAACTTATAAAAATATGAATGTCTGGGTCCTCTGCTGAGGTCCAGGGATTCAGATAGAATTGGTCTGGGGGTATAACCTGGGCACTGGGATTTTTCAAAGGTCAACAAAGTTTTGAGAAGCACCGTTGTAGATACGAAAACACCTGGGAAATGTTTCTAGATGCAGAAGGCTCCAGCAGCAGTACTGGGCTGGGAGAATGGAGATTTCCAAAGGTGGGCTGTGTGCCTCAGTTCTTTGGGAAAAGGACATTAACGTGAAAACTTTCCTACTATACTGAAGAACTTGAAAGAAATTTAAGAAACTTTACTATACTTATAGAAAGATCAGTAATTGATGATAAGCTGTTTTACAAAATCAGAACAGCCTGTATCTACCTGAACCTGGAAATTATTATAGCAAAGATTGGGCTGCTATAGGCCCAGATATGTAATAAATGTATTCAGATGCTACCTATGTTAATTTCCAAGGATTGCTGTAACAAAGTACTGCAAACTGTGGCTTAAAACAACAGAAATTTATTCTCTCACAGTTTTGGAGACTGCAAGTCTGAGATCGAGGTGTTGACAGAGCCATGCTTTCTCTATAAGCTCTAGGAGAGAATCTTCTACCAGACTTTCTCCTAGTTTCTGGTAGTTTCCAGCAATCCTTGGTGTTTTTTGGCTTGTAGACGTATTGGGTTGGCCAAAAATTTCGTTTGGGTTTTTCTGCGAGATGATACAGAAAAACCTGAACGAACTTTTTGGCCAACCCCATACCACCCTATCTCTGCCATCATCACATAGTTCTCCTCCCTGTGTCTCTTCCCTTCTTAGAAGGACCCCAGTCATATTGTATTAGGGATCAGTCTGTAATGGAGCAGGACCCTAAAAGGGTTTCCTGGGACAGAGCCCCTGCCTACGTCCTCTGCCTGCCTCCTGTCTGTAGAAAAACTTTAGCCTCCTAGGTCTTCCTCGAGTTCCAAAGAATAAATTTAATCAGAGACGTGAGAAAATGCAAAAACAAAGGAAAACAGCCAAGGAAGACAAAACGATAATAGTTTAGCCATTAAACAAAGTCAAGGACCTTTAGTTCCCCCTCAAGGGCTATAGATAATATTCTGAGCCGTGTCCTTTGAGCTGTTTAGCAGATACTGAAACCCCCGCCAGGTGGAAGAAGTTAACTGCATGCTGCCCACAAGCACGTAGACCCCAGAACAGTGGAATCAGAAGGTTGACGATGTTGACTCCCAATTACCTCACCACCAACCAATCAGAAGAATGTCCATGAGCTGATCATGCGCCCCATGACCCCCTCGCTCACCCTGTCTTTAAAAACCCTTCCCTGAAAGCCTTCGGGGAGTTTGGGTCTTTTGAGCTTGAGCTGCCTGGACTCCTTGCTCAGTGCCCTGCGGTAAACCTTGTACTTTTCTTCACCACAATGCAGTGTCAGTAGATTGGCTTCACTGTGCACGGGTGAGAAGACCCAAGTTTGGTTCAGTTAACAACTGTGCTCCACTATGACCTCATTTTATCTTACATCTTAATTACATCCACAAACATCCAATTTCCAAATAATGTCACATTCACTGGTACCAGCTGTTGGGGGACAGTCTCATATGAACATTTATGTTAGCCTTGTGTTCGAAGGGCAGAGGTACTATGGAATAGTGGAAGGAACACTGGTCTTGAATCTTAGGGAAGAGTTTGTAGCTTCATTGGTAAAATGGGACTAAGAATCAGGAAAATAATAATTAGGAGCGTAAAGAAAAATTTCAAACAGAAAAGCCCTATAAAATTTAAAATATGAAATGTAAAGGGAAACTATGTAAATAAATTAAAATGTGATGTGTATATTCTCAGGTTAACAGGCAGTTTGGATTTAATAAAGAGGCAAGCTCCAGACCACATTGGTGGCCTCTGCAGTAGCAATGAAGTCCTTGTTCTATAGGCCAAGGTTCTTGCTGCTATTACCATCTATTAAGTCACAGATGGCCAGAGCCTTGGGCGCCCCCTAATCACTGTGAGAGGGGAGTTGCTGTTTGGAAAATTGTTGTCCCTTGAATTTCTAGGAAGGCATGAAGATAGCGTGTTCTCACCTTGCCAGTTTGTTGCAAAGTGGGCTGGCTCCTCTGGGTAAATCTCCTGCCTCCTATTTTCTCAACCTAAATGATTCCACAGACACACTGCTTCAAGCCTTCAACATGCTGAGTACCAAGCGAGAAAGGGAGTGGCACAGTCGAAAGTTGGGAGAACTGGCGCCTGGGTTGGATGAGACACTGTGTCCCACTGTCCTCATCTGTACACTGGGGATGAGAGTACCAATACTTCAGACTCACTCTGAGTGTTCACAAACACAAGATGTAAAGTTCTTAGCACAAAGTCAGTGGTCTGTCACGTTAATACAGCAGCAGGACAAAAGCTTGGCATTTTAATTCTCTGCAATTCAAATCCAGCATCAGGACACAGACTGTGTCAGGGGAGTGAAAGGGGCCAAAGACACCCTGTAGGATTCAAAAATAGCTCCTTAAAGAGATCAGCAGTGCCCAGGATGGACAGAAAAATAATGTTGCCAAGACAGAGGGACTCTCCCACTGGAGCCCTGTCCCCATGAGTGCAGGAGTGAGGGTCAGTCATGGCCCCAGTGGGCAGCCTGAGCTAGATGGCCAGAATCCAATTCCCACTCTGCCCACAGGGCAAACACTCACCCAAAAGGCTGCTTATGAAGGGCAACAGATGCACGCCCAGCCTAAGGTCCACTTCCAGGGATGTATGAAGGGTGGGTGGAAGGTAGTGCAGCAGGCTCCACGCCTAAGCCAAAAGACCCAGAGCTTCCTGTGCATTTGGAAAGAGGTTCCCTTTGGCACACGAGGCTCACTTTGGTGAGGAACACCATGAAGCTGGGACAGGCTGGGAGAATTTAAAATTAACCCAAGGGTCATGGAGAGCATCCAAAGGTCAAAGAACAAAGTCTCTGTTTATTCATTCCACCCCCGTTCCCTCCCTCTCCCAACCTCTTCAGAAACCTTTGCTCTCTTTGGCCCTTTCTCAGGTTGCAAGTCCACACCACCTCCTCCTCCCACTTAGACACGGTCCCCAGATTCAGGCAGTGATGCTGAAGGGGCACGGGGCAGAGATCTACACGGGAAAATGAGACCAGATGATTATGTCCAAGGATTATGTTCACATCTCGTGTGTGTGCGTGTGTGTGTGTGTCTGTGTGCGTGTGTGCGTGTGTGTCTCGGGGGTGGTGCGGAGAGTGTTGTGAGGCCTATTATTAGAATGAATCAGGATTAGGGACTCTCACCCAGTAACAAAAGATGGGGTATCTGGACTATGAATGACTATCAGCCTGGCTTTCCTGCTCAGCCTACCCCCACCCCACCCTTCCTAATGGGTAAAACCAGCAGTATATTAATTGTGGGGTAATTAGAATACTGTGGGTGGAAGGGTGAGATTAAAGGGTGGAAAGTCGAATTAGCAGGTGTCTATTTCAAAATGCAGGTGAGCCGTCAGCCCTGAAGCAATAGGGAACAGAAAGCCAAGCTACTGCCAACCAATGATGCATGTGAGTTCTTATTTCCTTCTTTTGTCCTAAAAGTTGGAAGCAAACCCAGCCTAATGTATAGCAGGAGGTCATATGGCAAAGGGGACTATTTTGATTTCTTTTGTTATGGAATCCCATAGACAATTTTGTATTTGGTCGTGTAAGTCTGAAAAATGACAAGTTGTCAGTGAGAAGTAAAGCAAATATACTCTTAGTTGATTCAGATCTTAAAATGATTAGGGGTGAGTGTTTGCCTTGAGAGCAAACGGTGACTTGGGAAGTATTAGAAGATTACTTCTACTTAACTGGCTGGGTGACTTTCTTGTTAAAAGTATTACACAACACTTGTAGAAATAAAAAGGCATATTTTGATTCTTCAAATTCTCATGTACCATGAAAACACAAAATTTTATTACAAGTCAACTATGGGAAGGGTTCTTGGCAAGGCACTAGAGGAAAGAAAGGCAGCACAAATACAAGAACAACGTAACAGGCTAAGAGTGATGAGCGGCAGAGCAAGGGGTGTGGATGAAATTTTTCTTCATTCAGAAGATGGTGAGAATGCTTTCAGTTGGAGATTAGGAAAGCCTTTTTAAGAAAATGATATTTGAGTCAGACTTCAACGATGAGAAATAGAGGTCGAGGGGAGCATAGGAATTACACATGAACAGAGAAATACAAAGAAGCATGGACTGTATTTTGTAAATGTTGCACAGTTTTTTTGGACAAAGTATAGCCAAAGGCAGATTGCTGTGTTGGTGTTTCTCAATCCTGGTCATGCATTAGAACCCCCAGGGAGCTTTTAAACACTCAGCGACCAGGTCATATTCTAGACCAACTGAATCAGAAACTCAAGAGGCAGGACCCAGGCATCAGTATATATATACATATTTTTAACATGCCCCAGGTGATTCCAGTGTGCTGGCATGGTGAAGAATCTGCCTGTAGCTGACAAATAACTACAAACAAGGCCCCAGATTCTATTCTCACTTAGTACGACCTGGAGAGAAACTTTTCACTGGAGAAAAGGTACATTAAAAAAAAAAAAGTTGGGGGCTTCCCTGCTGGCGCAGTGTTTGAGAGTCTGCCTGCCGATACAGGGGACATGGGTTCGTGCCCCGGTCTGGGAAGATCCCACATGCCGCGGAGCGGCTGGGCCCATGAGCCATGGCCGCTGAGCCTGCGTGTCCGGAGCCTGTGCTCCGCAACGAAGTTGGCTCTTTGATATATTTTGACTAATTTATCTTGAGAAGCATTATTAAACCGTTTCCTTGTTCACCTCAGAAGAGATTATGGGAATAGCAATAGAGAAACCTAGGACTAGCAAAAGGGACTGTGGCCAAATCACAGAAGATCTTAGTGCCAGGCCAAGGAGCATGACTTTTTCTTTAATTGAAGTATTTAATTGAAACATTACAATATTGTGTAAGTTACAGTGTACAATATAGGGATTCACAATTTTAAAGGTTATACTCTAATTATAGTTACAAAATATTGGCCATATTCCCTGTGTTGTACAATATATCCTTGTAGTTTATTTTATAGCTCATAGTTTGTACCTCTTAATCCCCTACCCCTACATTGTTCCTCACTCCTTCCCTCTCCCCACCGGTACCTTCTAGTTTGTTTTCCACATCTGTGAGCCAAGAAGGATGACTTTTATTCAGCGGTCACACTGAAAGTTTTAAATTAGGAATGAATGAACAGTCATAGATGTGGTGAGGGATATTCATATGTTAGGTGTTTGCAGGGTTGAAGCAATGGAGGGAGAAGGCCAATTAGGAGATTACAGAAGTAATTCAAGCAGGAGCTTGTGGTAAAACTCATGTGTACTCATGCGTTAAAACTTCCCCTTCCCTTCCTCTGGCCAAGGGAGAAACCTGAGGGCTAAAATTGTGTCCTGTACCTTCTAAAGAAGCCAGGAGTGAGTTGGGGCACATGCCATTTTAGCTTACATTTGGAGGAATGATGTAACAGGGGTAGGGAAGAAGATGTAGCATTGAGAGGCTGTGGATTTCTCAGAGACTAGCTGGATGGGATTTCTGAGGAGTTTCAGTTTGGGGGATATTTGGTTGCATTCGATTTCAGATTTGTTTGGGGGAAAAAGAGTCATAGCTAGGAGTCACCCACCCACCTCAGCCCCAACCATGGGACTGCCCTTTAATCCCTTTCCCCAGAACAAAGGGAAAGAAATAGTTCCATGGTATAGCATGGTAGGAGATTCACCAAAGGGGTTCCAGAAAGCAGATGTGGTCAGGGTATTAAAGGTTACAAAGAGGTCAAAGTAAGTGAGGAGGCTGAGTGACAGCAGATTTTGGTGTAAACTTTCAAAATGGGTTAGCATAGCAAGCCTGAGACTGCTATCCTTAGAAAGACCCGCTTGCAAGGTTGGCCTAGGCTGGCAGCTGGGTTCCTACATTTTAAGAACGGTCTCCCCATTCCCTAACTGATAAGAGTGGCTCCCTGTGCCTAAAGGCTATGTGCAGTGCAGGTGATGCTAAACCCTGGCTTCTCTCCTGGGAGTCTGAATGCTGCTGTGTATGAGGTAGAGGGTGCCCACCCGACCAGCCTCCAGGAAAAACTTTAGGCACTAAATCTCTGACGGACTTCCCTGGTAGATGATATTTCACACATGCTGCTGGTTTTGCTTTGTGTCCTTTTGCTGTAATAAATCATAGCTGTGACTATATCCCAGGTCCTGTGGAACCTCCTGGTGAATCATCAAACTTGGCAGTGATTTTTTTTTTTTTAGCATCTTTATTGGAGTATAATTGCTTTACAATGGGGTGTTAGTTTCTGCTTTATAACTAAGTGAATCAGTTATACATATATATATGTCCCCATATCTCTTCCCTCTTGCGTCTCCCGCCCTATCCCACTCCTCTAGGTGGTCACAAAGCACCGAGCTGATCTCCCTGTGCTTATACGGCAGTTTCCCAATTGGTATCAGGGTGATGGTGACCTCGTAGAATGAGTTTGGGAGTGTTCCTCCCCCTGCTATATTTTGGAAGAGCCTGAGTAGGATAGGTGTTAGCTCTTCTCTAAATGTTTGATAGAATTTGCCTGTGAAGCCATCTGGTCCTGGGCTTTTGTTTGAAGATTTTTAATCTCAATTTCAGTGCTTGTGATTGGTCTGTTCATATTTTCTATTTCTTCCTGGTTCAGTCTCAGAAGATTGTCTGGGAATGGTTTTGTTGACCCCTGACATAATAAGGAAAATTTAAGACCAGCTTAGTCAGAGAAATCAAGAGGTCTTGAACTAGCAAATCTTTAATAGCCACAGTGGGTCTGTGTGCCTTTGAACGTCATAAGGGAAAAAGTTTTGAATTGAAATTGTTTATCCAAGCTTTCTGATTATGATGGAAACTGATGTTTTTTACTTCCTTTAGAGGAATGAAAGGTGAACACAGTGAAAAGGACTCAGAAAAATAAAATTTAGACCTCAACATAATAAAGGTTGTTGATTACACTCTTGGTGGGAATGTAAATTGGTTCAGCCACTATGAAGAACAGAATGGAGGTTCCTTAAAAAAGTAAAAATAGAGCTACCATAGTATCCTGCAATCCCACTCCTGGGCATTTATCTGGAAAAGACAAAAACTCTAATTCAAAAAGATACATGTACCCCAGTGTTCACAGCAGCACTACTCACAATAGCCAAGACATGGAAGCAACTTAAGTGCCCACTGACAGACGAATGGATAAAGAAGATGTGGTACATGTATATGATGGAATATTATTCAGCCATAAAAAGAATGAAATAGTGCCACTTGCAGCCACATGCTGCAAAATATCATGCTAAGTGAAGTAAGTTAGACAAATATCGTATGGTATCACTTATATGTGGAATCTAAAAAATGATACAAAGGAACTTATTTACAAAGCAGAAATAGGCTCACACACACAGAAAACAAACTTATGGTTACCAAAGGGGAAAGGGGGGGAGGGATAAATTAAGGATTTGGTATTAACAGATATAAACTACTATGTATAAAATAGATAAACAACAAGGACCTACTGTATAGCATAGGAAACTATATTCAGTATCTTGTGGTAACCTATAATGGAAAAGAATCTGAAAAAGAATATATATACATATATAACTCAATAACTTTGCTGTACACCTGAAACATTGTAGATCAATTATACTTCCATAAAAAAATAAAATTTGAAAGAAGAAATTATGGAGCATTTATACCTGTATTATAAAATTTTAAAACTTCATTTTTGTCTCCTGCTGCCTCAACATCCTCCGCCACAGTAGTGAGCATCCTGCCCAGGTGACCAGGTGCACTAGTGTGACAAGGCTGGCCCCTGCTGCGGTTCTCCTCTCTGAACTCCTAGGAAGTTTCAAATGCTCCAGTGCAATCCCCTCGAGCCTTTTCTAGTGTATTCCACCCTGACCTTCAAAAAAGGTGTTTGCCCACAGGTCTTTCTCTTTCTCTCAGCTCCCCTCCTGCTTGGTTGAGCCTGTTCTCCAGGTACTTGTCTCATATGGCCCCCTCTTGTTGTGCAGTGACTCTCTCTCTCAGACTGGTGAGTATAATAAACTTTGTTTTCCTGTGCCTCTCTTATGTCCCCTCTTGGGGCCACACCTAACTGACCACCACACAAAAGAACACAGAATAGGGCTTCCCTGGTGGTGCAGTGGTTGAGAGTCTGTCTGCCACTTCAGGGGATATGGGTTCGTGCCCTGGTCCGGGAAGATCCCACATGCTGCAGAGCGGCTGGGCCCGTGAGCCATGGCCGCTGAGCCTGCGCGTCTGGAGCCTGTGCTCCACAACGGGAGAGGCCACAACAGTGAGAGGCCCGTGTACTGAAGAAAAAAAAAAAAAAAAAGAACACAGAATAATACCACTCAATGACATTCATTTTTCTAGGTCTAATTTCAACATCATAAAAGAAGGACATGATAAATGCTGAATGAAGTAGAAAGGCTAATGAAGAGGATGGGCATGCTTTACCTGTATCAGCTTAGACTGCCATAATAAAATACCATAGATTGGGTGACTTAAACAACAGGAATTTATTTTTTCACAGTTTTGGAGGCTGGAAGTCCAAGATCAGAGTGCCGGCAAGGTTAAGTTATGGTTCTCTTCCTGGCTTGCAGACAGCTGCCTTCTTGCTGTGTCTTCACATGGTGGAGAAAACACCATCTCTCTCTTCCTCTTCTTATAAGGGTACCAGTTCTATTGGATCAGGGCTCCACCTTATGACTTCATTTAACATCATTAATCACCTCTCTAAAGGTCTGGTATCATGTGGAGGATTAGGACTTCAAAATATGGACTTTGTAGGGGGTACAATTTAGTCTATAGCATTGTCCTTCTTGACGAACCTCTCTGGACCTCCAGCCACCATCTTTTTTTGTAACCAACTGTCTCAAATGATAAGTAATAACTGTGCAGCACTTCTACACCAGGCATCATGCCTTGAACTCTCTGCAATTCTGTTTGTCTCTCTCAAAAGTCCACTGACATTTCTGTCTTTCTTTTCCTGGTTTTCACACTCTTTCTCTTTTGCATCCATGCTACTTTTGCCTTCCTGCTTCTCAAAATTCCTTCCTTTTATTGCTTTCCAATCTCTGTATTTACCATGTTTGTAATAATATCCTTGACCCACTTCTTTCTCTTTCAACTGCTTTGTAAAAACTTTTAGTTTGGAAAGTCTCAAAACTACAAAATCAGAGAGAAGAGTACAATAAACCCTCGTGAAACCATCTTATATTATGGCCAACTTTTTTCATTGATATCCTCCATCCCAGGATTTTTTTTTTTTTTTAACATCTTTATTGGGGTATAATTGCTTTACAATGGTGTGTTAGTTTCTGCTTTATAACAAAGTGAATCAGTTATACATATACATATGTTCCCATATCTCTTCCCTCTTGTGTCTCCCTCCCTCCCACCCTCCCTATCCCACCCCTCCAGGCGGTCACAAAGCACCGAGCCGATATCCCTGTGCCATGCGGCTGCTTCCCACTAGCTATCCAGGATTGTTTTGAAGCAAATCTCAGACTACATATCATTTTGTACATAAATATTCCAGAATATATTTATTAAATATAAAGATTTATAAAATCACATCCATAATATTTATTATCACACCTAAAAAGATTAACAGTAATTCTTTAATGTCAACAAATATCCAGAAAGTGTTCAAAATTCCTTGATTGTCTCTTGAATATTTTTTTTCATAGTTAGCTCACTCAAACTAGGACCCAAATACAACCCAAACACTGCAAGCTTGAAATGCCTCTCAAGTGTCTTTTAATCTACAGATACTCCTTTCCCGTTTTTTTTTTTTCCCCCCTTGGAATTTCTTTGTTGAAGGCAGCAGGCTATTCATTTTCTAGAGTTTCTCAGGTTGGAATTTTGCTTGTATTCCATGGTGTCATCCCTGTAAATTGGTGGCAAGATCTAGAGAGGCTGGATCAGATTCAAGTTCCATTTTTTTTTTTTTTTCCAAGAATGGTTCAGTTTCAGGATGTGATGCCCATTGCTGTTTGTTTTCCTTGGTCTTCAAAATAGTTTCTTGGTAAGCCTCAATCTCTGGTGCTTAGTTCTTCTGCCCGTGTTCTTTCGGAGCATTAATACGTTCCCAAGTCTTAACTATCACTTGTAAAAAGTGACGTAGAATATTAGCCTAAAATGATATAGAATGTTGGCACTGAAAGCAAAATTACACATCAGTCAATGTAGGGCTCCTGGACTGACGTTTTCTAATCTAATTCTGGAAGATATTTTGTGAATAAAGAGCCCTTAGTCAAATAATTTTGAATGAATAAACAGTTCTTTACAATGTAAATATAAAGGAGGAGATGGTAATCAACATTTCCTAAACCTATCTGACTATGGAACTACCCTTCTTATAATGATATTTATCAAAGCTCCTCATAAACAGTGTTCCATGGAACACACTTTGGGAATGCTGGAAAACTGGGTCTCAGTGAAGGCAAGTCTAGGGCTCTTTCCTCTAGACCCTGTTTACAATCTAGTAAGCAAATACTTTGTCTTACTTAACTGCTTTGTACTGAATAGGTCTTAATTTACTTAGAAAAAGAGAGTCTCCCGCCCTCACCTGAGTTTGAGCCCATTTTTTTTGAGCAGCATATTTACTGCTTTGTTCCTTGGAATACATTGTCACCAAAACATAGCAGTTGAAATCAACTTCATCTCTCTGCTAGATGTCCTTAGAATCTCGTTTTCCCTTCTTGCACTGATAGAATGTCCACTTTTTAGCAATAGACTCCCAGAATAAAGACTCTATTTCCCAGCATGGTAGCCATTGTCTCTCAGTGTATAGTACTATTGACGGCAGGCATTCAAATTGGTTGTTAGAAAGCTGAAGGAATGTCTTAATTAGCAAAATGAAAGATATTAACTCTTGAGTAATTCCCAGAAACAGAAATGGGCTCATGTTTGATTGCAGTTTGAATCCTTTTAACCTGTGGTACTCTTTCTTGTTTCCTTCATTCCTTGAGTTAACATTGATCAAATACACTTTGGGCTGCACTTTGGGCTGTGTTTACAACAAAGATCGGCCATGGTTCCAGGTCTGGGAGGGCCTCAGTGTGGTGGGTGACATAAGTCACACAAACAAACCATTATAACCCAGGGTGGGTTGTACAGTGATGCTTTATGAAGGATGCTAGGGGAGCATATTGACTGTTCCATTCTCATTAACCTTGTCACTTATAAGCCATTTTACGTTCATTGTCCCGAGCTTGGGACAATGTTTCCTATCTTTCTTCCCTCCACACAGCATGGAATAGCGCTTGGGAATACAGTCAGTGTTGACAAAATTCTTACTGAAAAATCTACCTACATCTGTGTTTCAGAAACCACACATTCTAGCCTTGTGATCTGGTGAACGTTCAGCGCTCTCATCTTGTTTTCCTTCCTTTGTTAGGGAGAAATCTCACAGACATAAACCAGGTGAATTTTACAGTGTGGTTAAACGGCATCAAGTTTGAGAGGAACAAAAACACCATCGTGGCCACCTGCCAAAATGCCCTTCATGACCATCAAAGCCAGACACTGTCATGCGAGGTCTCTTGCACGTCTGGAATCAATTTCTTTTGTGATGTGTGTGTGTGTTTTCTATGCAAAGAAAGTTCTAGATTTAGGAAAGTTGGAATGAGAAATTTTTAATCTCATCAGGAAAAATCACTCACAGTTAAGAGGTCCTTTGCTTCAGCTTGAGTCAAATGAAAATTTCACAAATGGTCAGTGAAGCTGCTTATTGACTCTTATGACTTCTGCAGTCAAGTCATGGAATGGTGCTCTTCAGCTCCCAATAGACATCACCCTCTAAAGTTAGATCAGAGCAAAACCCTCTAACTGGCCAATAGAGCCCAAATGATTTTCATTTCACATATGGAAAGCAATTTATTATGTCAAATGACAGAAGCTTATCTTTGGATCCAACACCGATAAAAATGTTCACATTAAAGTGGTAGCCAGTAAAAACAACTCTAATTTTTTTTTTTTTTCCAGTACGTGGGCCTCTCACTGTTGTGGCCTCTCCCGTTGCGGAGCACAGGCTCCGGACGCGCAGGCTCAGCGGCCATGGCTCACGGGTCCAGCCGCTCTGCGGCATGTGGGATCTTCCCGGATCGGGACATGAACCCACGTCCCCTGCATCGGCAGGCGGACTCTCAACCACTGCGCTACCAGGGAAGCCCAACAACTCTAATTTTATGTTGCATAAATTAAAGCTCCTTCTTTTAACAAAAACTAAAGGATTAACATTTTTTCCTTATTAATATTATTAAAAAAACTATAAACCTTCTGCAGGCTCCAATATATAGAGATATATTTACATACACATTTACACCTACAGAACTCACCTATCCCCAGATCGGGCTTATGTGTATACAACCAACTGCTTACATACTGTGCCCAAAGGCTTACATTTAGGAATAAAAGTGGGTCCTAGTGGATTGTACTGAGCAGGGAAATTCTAGGTGGGTGTTTTGGGTCTTTGCTGTTGATATAGGAGCCTAGCTGTATTTTAAAGCTGACTTAAATAAAAGGAATAAAATTTATTTGTCCTTTTCAGTGCAAGGAGAACAGGATCTTTAATGATAGCTTTACTCTTTGGACTAGTATTCTGTGGAAGGAATAGTTAATAATAAATGGAAATGGAGGTTAGAATATTATGAGTTTACTCCGTGGGACAAGTCATTTCTTTCTGGGACTGATAAAATTTCACTGATTCATTTTCTTTTTGTTTTGCCTTGCAGATTTGGCACTAGTTACTATATTTCTTTTTCTTAGCCACAGACAAATGGGCCTGAACCACATTATCACTATTTTTTGTTTCTCTTCTCTTTTTTTGTCAACAACTCACATTTTCATGAAATCAACAATATTAACAGTAACCATCTTGGGGGTGATAAAGTACCTTACTTTGACATGTGCTATCTTGCTGCAACCGAGCTTCACAATCAGCTTTCAGGGAAAGGAGAGGAAGTAGCAATATCCCTGCTTGACATATGAGAAAACCAAGGTTTAGAGACTCAGTGACTTGCCTAAGGTCTCACCACCCGGACCAAGAATTGTTCCGTCTTAATCGTCAGTCTCAGGTTTCAGATGCTCTTTCCACCATCCCTCACTGCTTTTACTGGGCACCCAGCATGTGGACGTGTGGTGTACACAGTTGGTTATGTGTGGAGTATTCAAGTGAACCTGCTTCAAGGCAACAGGATAATCAGTCAGGACTGACCCAAATAGACATCACTCTCTACCCGCATAAGCAGCAGGTTAGAACGTGGGCAGGGAGCCCAGAATGTGTCTCCTAGCAGGCAGGCAGACAGGAATCTCTCTGGAGACTGGCCAGGAGCCCAGAAGGTCTCCCAGAGGGTCAAGAGGACTGCTAGGAGGAATCTGTAATGCTTCCATTTTAGGTTTAAAGGACATTATAGTCACAGCAGGCATATCTAGTGCCCTACATGAGGCTGACACAAATGCACATATATCGGCTCCTGTGTAGATAGATGGTCTCTTGCTGTGAAGGGTGAATCCACAGGCACTTTTCTAGTTTCAACTTTCAGTCAAACCAATCAACATAAACCAGTCCGCAGCGTATGAGGGATGACAGATACTTCCAGATCTTTGCTGACTGCCCTAGCCGGGTAATTAATTTGGGCATAAGTCATGGTTGGGCTGCTCTGCCACTGCATGTTCAGATTTTTCCCACGGCTGACTGTGGCAGAGGCTGCTAATTGCCTACCCAACATCCATTCTCCCCTCCTTCAGTCATAGAACTCTGGTTTTATAGAGGACAGCCAGGGTACAATTAAAAGACTATTTTCCACAGCTCGCCTTGCAGCTAAGATTGGCTGTATGAGTATGTTGTGATCAGTGAAAGGTTTGCAGAAGTATTCTGTGGGACTTTTGGGATGTTTCCTTAAAGGGAAGTGGCTTGACTTGCCTTCTTGCTGCTTGGAATGTGAGTGTGATGGCTGGAGCTCTAGAAGCCATCTCGTAAGCCTGATGACCAGGGCAACACCCCAGGAATTGAGGAGTGGAGGACAGTAAGGAGCTGGAGCCATTGAAATCTCTGTGGAGCTGCCATGACAGTACTGGACTGTTGATCTCCAGACTAATTTTATGTGTGAGAGACATAAGGTTTTATCTTGTGTAAGCCACGATTATTTGGATGTTTTGTTACATTGTAGTGAGACTTTATGCCAAGTGACACATCGATGGGCACATGATACAGAAGAGATCTAAAAAGTGGTAAAAATGGAGGTGAAACAGATTTTAAAAATATAAAAGAAGGAGAAAGAGTTTGAGGTGGTCTAATAAAAAAACAAAAAACATAAGCAAATCATGTAGTTGGATAACATTCAACTCTGCTGTTTTTCTATTCTTTCTACTCTTTATTTGCCCTACTAATTAAGCACCAGTGTCCTGATGGTAGAAATTATACAGAGAGAATAAAGTATCAAATTACTGGCTTCTATGGTTTATGTAGACTTTTAAGAGTCTACAGAAAGTCCCATAACATATATTTTAAAGTTACTTAATTTTTTATTATGGACAACTTACAACTTAAAAGTAGGCAGAGCAGTATAGTGAACCCCACGTACTCATCGCCCCATCTCGACAACCATCCCATGGTTAATCTTGTCCCATCCATACTTACATTCACTTCTCCATTCTCATTACTTTTTAAGTGAACTTTAAATTTTGGAATAATTGTAGGTTTTCAGAAAAGTTACAAAGATAGCACAGAGAATTTCCATATGTATTTTCCTAGTTTCCTCTGTTGTTAATATCTAAAATTACCTGTTACATTTGTCAGCTATTTAATTGGCTGTTTTGGGGATCCTGAGAAGTGATGTCACAGTCCCAAGACTGAGTGTGTGTGTGTGTGTGTGTAAATTTGGGGGAATCTGGGAGCTGCAGACTTTGTGCTTGTTCTCACAGTGTAGCTTGAGGAACCCTTAATCTCTTATAAGCCTCAAGCCTCTGGTCCCAGGGTGGGGCCCAGAAGGGCTGAGAGGACTGGACTGTGGGGCTGGCGGAGCCTTCATGGTTGGACAAGAATGTAGAGAACATCTCACATCCAGATGGGCAACCTACAACCAAGCAGAAGCTGGTGGGATGGAAGGTGGCCTGAGAACCAGATACTGGAAATTAGAATACCCTGGCCCAGGGGAGAAAGAGAGGAGTCAAGCAGAGCCTAGCCCTGAATTTGATCAGCTACCACCCAGAAGAGGTTAAGTTATTTTCTTTTTCTCTGTACAACTGAAAGAAATTTAGCTCAGGAACTTACATATTCACATACGAGCAGAAAGCTTTCATCTTCCCAATACAAGGTTACATTCTAGTAAACTGATTTCCGTTAAATAGACGTGAATTAGGTAAGATTACTGTCCATCCAGGACTGTAAATTTAAATCTCTATATAAATATATAAGTGGCTCAGTGTTTGAAAGGAAGGGAGTCAGACTGACTGTTGGAGCTTGTAGCTCTGCCCTCTGGGAAGTAGGAGGAGAATGGGCTGGCTCGACGGCTGCAGTGGGTGGAGGTGGGCGTGCAACAGGAAGGGCTTCCATTTAGGGTTATGACTGCTCCTCCTCTCAAAAGTTTTCATTAAACCAACTACAATGTCTTGAGGCTTTGACTTTGACTGTGCAGTGGTACCAGCCTGAGAAAGAGGATCCTGGTCCTTTCTCTGATCTTGATGAGATGAAAAAGCTCTTAACTGGCATCTTCAGACTTCACCTCCAAATCAGGCCTCACCAAATTCTGATAGGGTATGTGAGTCAGGATGTCAGATCACCCTACAACATGCATTGGGAGCAACTGGATTTATTCTTAACTGTTTGCTATAGTCTGAGTGTCTGTGTCCCCTCAAAATTCATATGTTGAAACCTAATCCCCAATGTGATAGCATTCGGAGATGGGGTCTTTGGTAGGTGATTGGATTGTAAGGGTGGATCCCCTGTGAATGGGATTAGTGACCTTATAAAAGAGGCCCCAGAGAGCTCCCGTGTCCCTTCTGCCATGTGAGGACAGTGCAAGAAAGTGGCCCTCAGCAGACCCTAAATCTGCCAGTGTCTTGATTTTGGACTTCTCAGCCTCCAGAACTGTGAGAAATAAATGTTTGTAGCTTAAGCTACCCCATCTATGGCATTTTTGTTACGGCAGCTCAAATGGACTAAGACACTGTTACTTGCAACATTCATGTGTGTGGATTATCTTTTATTTCTCTAGGTTCTATTTTCCTGTCTGTTGACAGGAAGGGAATTTGGACTAAATATTGGACAGGCTGTACCATGAATGCACAAGTCTCAGTTACTTGCCTTACCCACAGCTGGCATATTAAGTAAAGTAGCCCAGGGGGTTCTTTATTACACAGATTGCTATAGCTTAGGCCATATTATATGTAAGTAAAAGCAAAACCTTTCCCTCAGGTAAGTATATAACTACTGCTTTACCTGCTTAGCATTCACTCCTCCCTGCTGAGGAAGTTCTTTTCCCTTCAGTCTAACTGTGGAGATCTCATTGGACTTGCCACTCTTTTTTTTTTTTTTGTGGTACGCAGGCCTCTCACTGTTGTGGCCTCTCCCGTTGTGAAGCACAGGCTCCAGACGCGCAGGCTCAGTGGCCATGGCTCACGGGCCCAGCCGCTCCGTGGCATGTGGGATCTTCCCTGACCAGGGCACGAACCCGTGTCCCCTGCATTGGCAGGCGGACTCTCAACCACTGCGCCATCAGGGAAGCCCCTGGACTTGCCACTCTTGTTCCTTGACTACCTGGCCATGGGAATGGTCACGTGGCCCAGGCCAACCAATAAGAATCTTTCCTTGAGATTTTTAAATTTTATTTTTTATTCATAACTAGGGGAAGTACTTTCTTCTTTGCTGGCAGAGCTAGAAAGATTTAAGATATTGATAATTACAGTTTCAACCTCAAGGAAAAACCTGGTATGCTGAGAATCACAGAGAAGAGAAACCTAAAGAATCCTGGTTCATCTGAGCTCTAGTGCCTGTTAACTCCCTGCCTTAGACCACCACCTTTCCTGTGATTGGGATATGCCTGACAACAAAGCCCTCTTATGGCATCAACTAGATATAACTTACTTTTGTGTATAACCAAAGAGCACCAATTAAACTAGTTAATGGAGTTCAAACCAAAGTCAGTCTCACACATAGGCTGAAAATCGTGGAGGAATGTGAAGTGGCTTAGCATAAATTCCTGGCTAATAGAAGTATTCCTTATTGAATCGCAGATTACTGGCCCTAGTTTCATTTGGGAAAAATAAGTTCTAGATAAATGAAAAAGGTGGGTCAACTGAGTTCAGGTTCTTTCCACAAACATTTTGAGCAATTGTTCTATTTTTCCATGAAGCCCATTGTGTATCCAAATCCTAGAAGCTCTGTGGCTTAGAAAGACTATAATAGATGACATTCTTTATGTATTCTTTTAATAATTCCGAAGTCCAAAGGTAATCCACACATGTTGTTTCTGGACAACTATAAATAACCCAACTAATACAACTAAGATCAGTGATTTCTAAGGGTAGCATCTGAGTCTCCATAAACCTTTTTTTTTTTTTTTTTTTTTTTTTTTTTTTTTTTTTTCTTTTCGGTATGCAGTCCTCTGACTGTTGTGGCCTCTCCCGCTGCGGAGCACAGGCTCCGGACGCGCAGGCTCAGCGGCCATGGCTCACGGGCCCAGCCGCTCCGCGGCATGTGGGATCCTCCCGGACCGGGGCACGAACCCGTGTCCCCTGCATCGGCAGGCAGACTCTCAACCACTGCGCCACCAGGGAAGCCCTCCATAAACCTTTTTAAAAGACAAAATTTTGGTATTGAGGGGTCTGAAAATCCCACAGGTAAGTAGAAAATGCATCCCACTTAAAATTCATTTTACTGTATTTTCTTTCAGCTTCCATGATTCTAGGAGAGTTGTTTAGGTGGACATTTGGTATTGATGAGTGGTCAGTGGACTCTGTTAAGGTCAGTGGACTCTGTTAATATACAACTGTGCTAAAATCCTGAAACAGATGCTCAGCTTATTAACAGCTATCCGCGTCTCCAGTTTTACCAGGTTAAAATATTTACTATCCGTCTGGCTTTTTCCTTCCAGAAATAGATGTCAGACTTTGAACTTAAAATAGTTTTTGGTCATTATGGGACTTAAATATGAAATTTCTTTCTATTTTCCTCTCTATTTCTCTCACGCTCTCTCCTATCCTTCTGGTTATAATTTCAGCAGCCCTACATTCCCAACATCAAATGGAGGTTAAGTACTGTGTTATTTAAACAAGATGAGTGTATTTGATAATGAGTGAGTAAGGAAAGTGGAGGAGGAATAAAGCAGAGAGGAACGGCAACTCCCACAGCAGGGCATGAGGTGAAACGTCCCAGCAACTCCACATTCATTGGTTTATTCAGTAAAAATACTCCTCTCATAACATTATAATTCGTCTCCCTAAATTTTTATGTTTCCCACTTTGGAAAACAACTCTGTCCAGTATATAATTTCACCCTTTTATTATGACATTTGAGAAAGTAGCCAAAACTGCTTAGGTTTAATTACCCCCATCAAGTTATTTTAGATGTCAGTTTCTACAAGTCATTCACAAATGTGCAGATGGCAGAAACATGTTATTCCAGAATGACCAGGCTTGGGTAGAGCTAAAAACGTTGACTCCCTTCTTCAAGATTTGTGGTGGTGTGAGTATATATCCTGTATGTTTGCTTGCGTGATCTCATTGTATATTTATAGAAGAACCATCATTTGATTTGTTTTCTGTTTCTTTAAATAATCTGAAAAAATGTGACCTGATTGTTTTTATTCAGGGATCGTAAAATAATGGATGTTCTAATTGTCTTGAATTTACTATTTGCTATTATTACTTTCTTCAAGGTATTATCTTGAACTTGAGTTTGAGATGTTAATGGATTCTTATTCCATGTCCTCCTCTGAATGTGGCAGGTGGAGAAATGGAATTTGCACTCCTTGAAAATCTTTATTCTTCAGTGTTCTTAGTTTCGGTAATGGTATACCCCTGGACTGTGTACGTGTTCAGAATGTACCACATTTGGACATCTCTAGTCACTAGCATAAACCTTTAATTACTGTTTAAATATAGACAAGTATTTTTCTTTTTTAAATAAAAATGTGGGTAAAGAATAAATCAAGCATATGTATTTGAGTGGCTTGAGAATAAAACAGTGAAAAACTCATTAAAGTGAAAAAGTTAGTGTTCTTATGATACTATTAAATCTCATTGCAGTAAATCAAATTATTGATCTATACTAAATAGGATGTGATTATATACTAAATAGGATGTGAAGGTTCTGAGATTTTACCTACTTGCAAGCTAATAAGTTATCCTGCCAGTGTCATGGATTTTGGCAGAAAACAAGAGACTCTTGGGTCAGAGACAGCAAAGTATTATTCACAGCATTAGCAGTAGCCAAAGTATAGTATTTGTCTCAGTTCCCTTTGCCTCAGTTCCCATAGGGAATACAATGAAGGACAGGTGATGTCTGTACTTAGAGTGGGTTGTTACAACGGGGGAACCCTGAGCTTAGGGAACCAAAATCTTTTATAATGGGCAGTAAGCCTGCCTGAACTTTGCCCTGGAGAGAGACACTATCTTTATTTTACTGGACAACAAACAAACATGCCTTGTTAGGAGGGAAACAGTACATCTTCCAAGGTCTTCTACTATACAAACAACCTTGAAAATATAGTCTGGAAAAAAGGCAGTCAGTGGCTCTACTCCCAAGATGTGTTGAGACAGGGGAGAACCAAGGATAATTGTCTTACAATGGATGCAGTGTACAAAATTGCTGGTTTCTTTATATCTCTATAATTGAACTGAACTTAGCTTTGGAATCTCCATCTTTTATGGTGGAAAACAAACTTGTCAAGGTAAACTCAGTCACTTCTAGCTTAAAATATATTTCCATATATTATAAATTTCAGTTAATTTAGAATTCTCATACTGTTTTTTTGCATTCCTCTCAGGAGTAACAGTATAATAGCAAACATATAAAATTGTACTTACACTCATCACATAATATTCTAAGCTCTTCATATAAGTTAATTCATGTAAAGTATACAGTTATGGTCTCTACTTAACATGTGTGAAAACTAAGGCACAGGGAAGTCACGTTGCCCAATGTCACATAGCTAGTTAGTGACAGAGCTGAGATTCTGACCATGGGGTCTCTTCTAATCTGTGCTATATTACCTCTCTGCTTTAACTTCTCTGGGCTCTCTATGCTCCTGGGGACTTATGTATCATCCATGCCTCTGATCCATATTTAATCCAGTCTCTTCTGGCTTCCACTGGTGTCTTACTCCATGGTAGGTAAGAACCTTCTCGGGCAACTACTGATATCTACACTTTTATCACATTCCCCAAGACTCTTCTTTTACTCTCTACTGATTGAATGCTTATTTAATTTCAGGTGGAAAATGGTAGGTTGTTAAGTGTCCGTCGACAGATGAATGGATAAAGAAGATGTGGCACATACATACAATGGAATATTACTCAGCCATAAAAAGAAACAAAATTGAGTTATCTGTAGTGAGGTGGATGGACCTAGAGTCTGTCATACAGAGTGAAATAAGTCAGAAAGAGAAAAACAAATACCGTATGCTAACACATGTATATGGAATCTAAAAAAAAAAAATGGTTCCGATGAACCTAGGGGCAGGACAGGAATAAAGACGCCGACGTAGAGAATGGACTTGAGGACATGGGGTGGGGGAAGGGTAAGCTGGGACGAAGTGAGAGAGTGGTACGGACATGTATACACTACCAAATGTGAAATAGCTAGCTAGTGGGAAGCAGCCGCATTGCACAGGGAGATCAGCTCAGTGCTTTGTGACCACCTAGAGGGGTGGGATAGGGAGGGTGGGAGGGAGGCACAAGAGGGAGGGGATATGGGGATATATGTATACGTATAGCGGATTCGCTTTGCTATACAGCAGAAACTAACACACCATTGTAAAGCAGTTATACTCCGATAAAGATGTAAAAAAGAAAATGGTAGGATCTTATGGCATCACACATTTTCCCTGTTGTGTGATTTAAGGTATAAACACTATGACTGACTTTTTAAGGGTTTGTTTCTTGATATTAAAACCCAAACTTTTAGAATTGAGAAAAATCTGCCCCCTCTCAATCACTTAACTCTTGCAATTTAACATTATAGCTTTTTAGACTTTCTCCCGCATATATTTACAAAATCTATGCAGCCACTCAATTCACTCCTTTGTTCTGGGGCTCATGTCCTCCTTTTGGGGCAATGACTGTCATACACTCACTGGGTGCAGGGCTACTGGCCAGAAGTAAGAGTCAGGAAAGAAAAGTATCCCGATTGCATCTTCAAATTTGTCACCTAATTTACATAAAATGTTCCAGACTCCTAAGAATTTTGACATGTATTTTAGAAAACAATAAGTGTTGGTGACACCAATAATTAAAAACTAGTCTTCAAACAACAAGGTCCTGCTGTATAGCACAGGGAACTATATTCAATATCCTGTGATAAACCATACTGTAAAATAATGTATATATATGTATAACTGAATCACTTTGCTGTACAGCAGAAATTAACACAACACTGCAAATCAACTATACTTCAATTAAAAAAAAACCCAAAACAAACAACAATAACAAAAAACTAGCGTTCAATTCCTATGTTCATTGAAGCTTGCTAAATTTAGGAAAATCACTTATGTCAGTTACTCTGTTTTGTTTTGTTTTATTTTTCTCTGAAAGTAGGGCCAGGACTAGGGTAAGGTGAATGAGGCCGGTCAGTCACTTGCCTTGGGTACAAAATTTAGGGGATACCAAAAAACTGAGTAATCATGATAAATGATATTTTAATGCAATATTTAAAAAGTCAAAATTAATGCAAAAAATTCATGATGAACAAACTATCAAAATTTTAAATAAAACATAACTAGTATTATTGATTTTTCCTTTTGCCCCAGCCTCCACAATGGTGGGGTACAGCATCGTTACTGATCCCAGGACTCTTTTTTCCCCGACTGTCAGTCCTTTAAAAGAGTTCTTAATGTGTGTAGTGGCAGGGACAACAGTGAGAAAGCCTGCAAACACTGATACTTGAGAGCATAAAATCCTTTTCCTTCTAGTTATTTTTGTGGCTTGACTAGTTTCTGTTCTTTGTAACTCTGCTTGAGGAGCAAAATGTTGATGGAGTTTTTGCTTGAAATGTGTGTCTGCTTTCTTCATTCTCTGTCTTACAAAATTTAAGTAATTAAAGATGTTTTCTTAGGAGCTTTTCTACCTTCTTATTGTTACCTAGTAAGTGTAACTTTTTCCCTCCCTCTCCCTGGTAATTAAAAAAAAAAAAATGCCCTGCCCCTTGAAAAGACAGTGATATTCTCATGGTTTTCTTACCAACCTGGCAAAAAACCCAACCAACCTAACTATTAACAGCATTTTAATACTGGGAGCCAGTGAGGCAGATATATTGGCGACGGTAATGTTGACATTACGTTATTTCCTCAAAACTAAACCAACCTCAGTGTAGACTAGAAAAGTGGTTTGAAACTTGAAAATGCTTCATCATTTCTTTGCTAAACATGGACCATCTATGAGTATTGAAGGTCTGGGCCAGAGTAAGACCACTGAGGCCAGAAAAAGACAAGGAACAGACAATCAGTAGGAAATGACATTTGCCCTCCTCTGACTTTGACCCCAAGGGCCAAAGCTTGAGGTCATCTGAGGGTAGGATGGGGGAAGGGGGCAGCAAGAGAACACATCAGCTGGGAGCCAGGCTCCTGGTGTGACCTTACAAATCTAAAGGGTCCCTGATGCCCAGGCTGACAGGCAGCTGGGTGAAAAGAGGCTCCTCCCACCTCACAGTTGTCATAACAGCCTTTTATTCCAGCATCATCAGGGACTGCTTCTAAGAGCGTTTTGATAGATGGCATTTTCTGCAGTGCTAGTAGTGGGAGGAGGGGGAGAAGAATCTATTTGCTGCACAGGCAGCTTGTGTGATGTGAGCAAGACTCCCTCACCCTCTTCAAACCCAGCCCTGTACGACAGAACACACACGTTCGCTTGTTGCCACTCGCCTTGTGGCCTCTGGGATTCCTTTCTCTTTAGCTGTGTTTCTCAATCCTTTGCATCTCTCTGAGGCAGAAGTAGCAGAACCAGCAGGAAATGGCAAAGGCATACAAGTCTGGGCTGTTTCTGGAACACACTGAGCTTGTGTCTACACTCTGGAGGTAGAAATTCTGCCTGAAGAAAAATATTCCACTACAGCGCTCTTTCTCTGCTTGCCAAAGCACACAGAAATGGATCAACTTAAAATGTAGGCACCCAAAAGCCTGACATGTAGATGACCCTGACTAAAATGACTGTTTACAGAGTAAGGATAGAGAGGGGTCCTTACTCTGTTTACAGAGTAAGGATTTTCGGAATGCAAAGAATAGTGCTTTCTTCCACCTCCCCCATTAAGGCATACACAACACGTAACAATGCTCAGGAGTGTTACAAAAAAATTTCTGCTTCTTCCTGGGGTGACTCCTCCCCCTTTTTCTCCCATTCCTATCAAAGCATTTCAAAGTTTAAAGTAACAGAGACTGAGATTTTTATGAATGTACACTTAATTTGGTCAATATTAAAAAAAATAAACTAGTTGCGAAGTTCAATATTTTTTACTACTCGCAGAAACAGATTTCTTTTAGCACACCTCATGTCTCATCCACACCCTTTCACATGTTGAGACTTTGCCTTGGGAACCTGACCCAGTATCGTCTCCTCTAATATATTCATTCTTATACCCAGGTGATAACAGGGTATGTTACATGTATATGTTGGCACCATTTTGAGCAAGGTATAGGCAATTTTTGAAAACACACTTTTATCCTTTCTACATGGTCTTGCAGAAACAGAAATATCTGCCTGATGAAGAGGGTGGGAGGACTGTGCGTGTTTTCCTCCAGTTGCTGAGCATGGATGAAGCTTTTTATTGGGCTGCTTGGCATACTCTTACCTGACAGATGGAACCAAGTGCGTTTTATTCAAGGTACTGGTAGATTTTCTCTTTCTAAGACATGTAGCACAAAGAACAATTTCAAATTCTCCCAATGAAAATCTGTATGACCCTTTGCAAATGTATCACAAAGGAGTTCCAAGAAAATTACAGGAAATTCATGGAGCATTACTAGCCTAATCATGTGATCATCACCTGCTCAGTATTCTCCTTTTTTTCAGTAGGAGATTGATATGTGCAGTAGGATGCTTGCTAGACCAATAGGTTGGAAAGGAAATCATTTCCTTTCCTATATTTTAAGAATGTTCCCTTTTGGCAGTACCTAAGCTCTTAAAAATGATCTTGCTTTCAGATAGCTACAAATATATCATTTAGTGCTTTCTGTATGAATGCGGGGCTGATAGATTTAGATACAAGGGAGGGATTGCAGGTTTTTCATGACCATAAATCCCGCGTCCCATCACCAGCATGATGGAAGCATTTTGATAGATAACATAAACTCATTAATCACCACTCTCTTAAACGAAGTACAGAGAAAGAATTTTAAATGTTCTACATTCCCACATTTGTAAATGCCTCCTCTTTTAAAAATGCCATGCTTTATTAGTTCATGCTGTTTAAGATAGCTGGCGTTAACTCCATGAAAAGAGACTGTGTATTTAGGGAAGAAAGGACTGGCAAGGGGGAGGGGAAAAGGGAAAGGAGGCAAGAAGATTAAATTCCGTCTTAAATCCAAACACGGGCTAGATTGCATGCTAGCATTAATGTCTCTGTCCTCTTCCCAGAGAATGCTGGCAGCCTTCCAGTTTATTAAAACAACCACCCAATGCTGTTCTTCTCTCTGTATACACAACTCAAGGATGGATCATTTACTCAGAGCTGTTCACTGAGGTATAAAAGCAAAAATGCATTTTAGGTGAGGTGGTTTATGACCACTGCGTAAAGCACTGTGCTGCTGTGTTTCACACAAGTAATCCTCATCATCATTAAGTGTAGAGAGAAAGCCACTTTGTTATTCTAAAAGCAGTAAGCCCAAGTCGCGTCCAGGCATTTCATGATGCTGCTTAAGCTTGGGAAGCTGTACTAAATACGGGTATGTGTTTCTCTTACGAAATATTTTTACCTGACAAATAGATGCATCCTGGAATGCGTATTCTCTCACCATTTTTTTTTTCCCCTGAAGCAATGCATCACAGAATTTATTTCACGGATGGGTTTTCCTCCTTCACTTTAACACTTGGAGAGTATCTGTGAATAGACAACTTTCTTGGCATGCATTTAACGATTAAAATGAAGCTTATCTGTTCACATGTTCATTGCCAACATATGACTGTGTTTATGAAAGAAAAGTGATGCATGCCCAGGTGTGTATATTAGTGTAAGAACACTGTCGTGGATGTTTCTTTTGTCACATAAAATTATGTAATTCACCCAGCAATTTTCAGGCTTGCAAGTTCTGCTGGGTACCCAAAGGGCAGTGACAAATGTCAGACAGACAGACTTCCTACTAGAAGACCCGTCTCAGGCAGCAGAGGTGGCCTCAGGGACAACAGCCTGTTAAGTGGGCTTTGTTTTCAGGTAGCATTTTGTAAATCCAAATCTTTGATAATGACACGGTATACTGAATGGTGACCCACTGAATGGTTGTTGAACTTTTAAGATATGATTCAGCACACCACGGGGAGAACAGAGGACAATAACATTAAACACCTGATGTATTTCAAAGCCCATCAGATAGATACACAGATTCCTTTTTCTTTTCAACAAAAGATCGGCAAGGCCTCAAGTCTAAAAAAAATAATAAAAAGAAAGAAAGAAAAAAGACAAAAAATAAAGCCCATTAAGATAAATGGGATGATTTGGTTTTGTCTTGCTTGACTATCATAGGAAAGCCATCTGAATGGGTCACGTTACAAACTAGACTCCAGATCAAAGGATAACTACTGCTGCGGTGGGTCAAACTGATCTGAACTGTGTCAACCAGATCAGCATGAAATTCTAAACTCTGGGCCAAGAAAACATGTCTCTCTCAAACTGAGACCTGACCACACCAATTAACCAAAGCATTTGCCTCTGCCTCAGAGGAAATCTGAGAGGGTTTCATTGGTCGGATCACTGTATGGACACGCACGAGAGACTGGGATCCTATAACATAGCTTAGATGGTTGGGCTCATGACTAAAATACAACTGTCCACCAAAAAGTCACGCAAGAGCTGCTACTGGGTGAAGAGGTGAGTGAAACGTAGTTTGCATACATGTGATGCTAGTCCAAGAACACTTCATTCACTCGAGGGAAATCAGAGCTTGGGTGACTCTGAATGTGCCGATGATGACAGAGAAGGAAAGTGTGATTTTGTGTATCAACTTGGCTTAGCCACACTGCCCAGATATTCGATCAAACATTAATCTGGGTGTTTCTTTGAAGGTTTCTTTTGGGTGGGTGCGCTTAAAATTTAAATCAATAGAGCTGAGTAAAGCAGAAAGCCCTCCAAAATGTGGGCCTCATTCAATCAGTTGAAGGTCTTAATAGAACAAAGACTGGCCTCCCTGAGTAAGAAGGAATTCTGCCAGCAGACAGCCTTTGAATTCAAACTGTAACTCTTCCTTAGGTCTCTGGCCTGTGGGCTTACTCCATCAGATTTTGCCCTTGCCAAGCTTCCACCATCATATGAGCCAATTCCTTAAAATAAATCTCTATTTCCCTCTATACACATCCTGTTGATTCTGTTTCTCTGGAGAGCCTTGATTAATACTGAGAGGTACATAAATAATGAGAGCTCACAACACTTTGGCATTTGAGAAATAAATTAGCTGGACTCAGTGGTCTCAAAGGTCTGCTCCAGGACTACGATTCTGGGACGGCCGATTGACCGGGGTAGTGTGTATAGTGGTTAAGGGCTCCAGCTCTGGAAGGAGACAGATCAGGGTTGGAATTTTGGCTCTGCCACTTACTAGCTCTATCACTTTGCACAAGTTCCTTAGAATTTTTCGGCCTCAGTTTCCATATCTGTAACATGGAACATTAATACGTACCTCTGGGATTTCAGAAAGGAGGTGGATCCAAAAAGAAAGAAGATTTTAAAAATAACAAAAAATGGGCACAGGGCTGTAAACCACAAATGACACCTCAAAATTTCTTTGTGAGAGGAGGTCTGGTTGTGAATCTCAGGTCATCCAAACACAATAGAAGTTCTCCTAAACTTATAGGCACCTGGAAGATACAAAATCCTCTCAACGCAATGGCTCCACTGGACCTGTCTCACCATAATTTCCCATCCTCCACACTGGGGCTGTTGTGGGAATCTTCACGAAGAAACCATGGGATTCTTAGAAAATCTGGGTTCAAAGGGGAAGAAAGTGAAGAAACCTGGACAAGATGTTAAGGCTTAAGGACACAGATTCAAGAGATATTCTGAGAATATTGGCCTGCTTATGGAGTCCTTTAGTCCTAAAGAATTCACCACTGATATTCCATAAATTGGTCATTTTTAAGGATTACCAAATCTCATATTTCCAAATCTCTTTGAAGTTCAAAGGACTTTTTGAAATGGGCTTATCAGAGGGCACTGAGAAACTGACAGTTTTGACTGGGAGATGAAGTGTCTTCAGAGAATAGAGTGCTTTGAAGGAGTGGAGGGTCAGCTTGGAGGGGAGAATGGAAAGGGGAGGGTGGGTGCTTAACACAGCTCCAGAGTATGGTGGACATGAGGGTACGAGGGAGAAGGGTGCTGGGTGGTAAGATAGGCCTACAGAAGGAATGTGGGGAAGGCCAAAACCACTCTCCATTTCCAAATTCTGCCCAGGACCAGCTCTGTACACTCTGCTTCCTCCTGGCTGTAAATGAGTTCTGCTACCAGGCTCCAGGATGACGATGATACCTATAGCTCTATAGCTCAGATTGGTACAGGTTATAGAGGCTTTGTGGGCCAGCCTGGGACTCTAAACACTACATTACGAATATTCCAATAAAAACAAGTTCTGAGTTCAATACTGACTTATATTTTTGAAAAAACAGTAGCCTAACGTGTACTGTGCATGAAAATAAGAATTTACATAACTGAAAAACCAGAAGATTAATTACAAAAGGACACTTCTATGCGGGATTGGATTCATCATAAAATCCTCTCAAGAAGCAAATTTCTTAGACATCCGCCTTCCAGTGCAGGGGACACAGGTTTGATCCCTGATCGGGGACCTAAGATCCCACTGTGCCTCAGGGCAACTAAGCACGCACGCCACAACTACTGAGCTTGCGTGCCTCAACACGAGAGCCCACATGACGCAAACTATAGAGCCCATGCGACACAACTAGAGAGAGAAAAACCTGCACCCCACAACTAGAGAGAAGGCTGCACGCTGCAACGAAGGAGCCCCCATGCCTCAACAAAGATCCCGCGTGCCGCAACTAAGACCTGACGCAGCCAAAAAAATAAAGAAAATAAATGAATAAAAAGAAAAAAGAAAGTGTTGGCAAGGATGTGGGGAAACTGAAACCTACATACATGGCTGAAGGGAATGTCAAGTGAATCAGTGCTGTGAAAAACAGTGTGGAGGTTCCTCAAAACGTTAAGCATAGAATTACCCTATGATCAAGGAATTCCACTCCTAAGTATATACCCAAAAGAACAGAAAACAGGTACTCAAACAAATGCAAGCATACACATACGTATAGGAGCACTATTCACAATGGCCACAGGGTAGAAACAACCCAAATGTCCATTAACAGATGAGTGGATAAACATACTGTGGTATATTCATACTATGAAACATTATTCAGCCATAAAAAGGTACACTACAAGGTGGATGCAACTTGACATCATTATGCTAAGTGAAAAGAGCCATACACAAAAAGTCATATGATTCCATTTCAAAGAAACATCCAGAATATGTAAATCCATAGAGGCAGAGTGCAGATTATTGGTTACCAGGGGTTAGGGAGAGGTAGGAATGAGGAATAGCTGTTTCATGCATATGAGATTTTCTTTTAGGGTGATGAAACGTTTTGGTACTAGATAGAGGTAGTGGTTGTACAATATCGTGAATGTATTAGATGCCACTGAATGATTTATTTTACATTATATAAATTTCACCTCAGTTTTAAAAAAAAATCTAAGGTTGGTTGAATGTCCTGGTTATACCAGGCACAGAACTGGAAAGAGAGTTACTCAATCAGGTTTCGAGACAGATGACCATGACTGCAAAGAGCCATAGCAAATCTGATGAATTCATCACCTAAGTGAACAAAAGAATGTGTGCCTCCATCCACCCGCCGCCACCAGAAACCTTGTTTCCACATTTTATTCTGTAGAGATCCCTAAATACCTTCCTGGGGCAAAGCAGCTTTGAAACATGGAGTCACCACCTAACAATGGGCATGTTTCTCCCTCAGCACAGCCTTTCATGTGAAAATCAGAGCAGGTTTTTTGGCTGACCACTCGCTTCATTCACTAGCCTTCTCTCATCACGAAACTGCTTATTTGGTTACACTGGGGGCCTGGATGTTTGCTTTTATGTTTGATTTTAACAGGGTCTGCAGGCATGGAAGGTTTTCTGTGGGAGCCAGTGGCCTAGTTTGAGGTAAATAATAAGCTTTTTACTTAATGCCGTATCTCTCTTTTCAGCTGCAAACAGTCTCCATCCTTTTTTCTTCCCAGGGCTGGGCAGGGTGAAATGCTACTCTCAGAAAGATGAGGGTGTCAAAACTCCCAGTGATTTCGAAGGCTTATGGCACACACGGCGGAGGAGCAATTTAGATGACAAAAAAGAGCCCACTTCAGTCCAGATTTACAGTGTTCTATGCACCGCCACACCAGCAAACATTATAAATGCCTTGCCTGAGTAACGAATGGTTTCTGAGCGAGTTCCTGGGCTGGCAGCAGGTTTGAAATTCTATAGAGTCAGGCAAGGGAGAAGGTGACGAGGGTAGAATTACGGGAAAGGATTAATGACGGGGTGCTGGCTGAACATACTGCTTCACTGTTCTCTCAGCCACTAGACTGAGGAGTCACTGATTTTTGCCTCCAGGACTGTACTTTTATAACTTAAAACAAGCCTCTTTACACAAATCTGCATCAGGCAATGTGTCAACACTTCATCGGTTTCAATAGAATTAGTTTTCTAAATGTTCTTTTCTGAAGCAATTTTTGTACTTGAAAATGCATTACAAGGAACATTTACTATAACTACAGCACAACGATATGGAATATGACAAGTTGGGTTTTAATCAGTGCAAGCTGCAACGCTGAACACGATCCACATGGATCCTCCTACCCCTCAGCATCAATGTTAACAGACCCAGGAACTTGAGGTTTTTTTCACCGGTATTTGCTGTAAATAATATCCAAGACCTTAATTGTATTTGCCCAGAATGAACTAGGCTAACAGCCTTCGGAAGACGTCTGGGCAGGTTGTGATTTAATAGCCTTATGTAACTTGGGCCCTTTCTGCACCCCATGCCAAATAAACCATAAGACCATTCTGCTATCTGAGAGATAACACACCAGAGCCTGAACAAAGTAGGGGAAACCACACTCCATTAGACCTGCCCTGGTCAAACTCAAAGCCCAGCTAGAAGCAGCCAAGAGTTACTGAAAAGTCAACGTCCCTAATTCTGACACGTTCTGCAAGACACGCTCTCTTGGTAAGATGTCTATAAATATGAACAGCATGAGGGCCTGCAAAATGGCAAAGTATTTCCTTTATGCATTCTTCTCATTAATCTCAGGTGTGGTTTGCTTGCCATTAAAAAAATGTTTTTTTTCTCCAAAAGGGAAACCGAAAAAAACAGGGCCTTTCACATGTTCTAATAGTAAGAGCTTGTGGGTCCTACTATAAGAAGCCAGCTGACCTCATTCTACTTCAGTTTCCCCTCTTTCTAAATGTGGCTGGAATAGGGATGAAAGGGCAGCATCCACTGCACCTATGATGCATCCAAGTGTGCAAAAGGAGAGCTTTGGTGGCAGGCGAGTCCTACGTTCCCGTGTGCTAGGATGTTCCAAGCATGTTCTTTCGGACTTGCTCGAAACGGTAAGTAGAGATGATGGCCTCTCCTCTTGCTTCTTCTGAGATGTCTCGTCTGCTTATCTTCAAGGAGTGCAGAGGGTGTAACCAAAAGTGTAGTTTGGGGTCACACATGCCAGGGGCAGGATCCTAGCCTTTCCATGTTGGCTAGTTGTATACACTTAGACTGATTACTTAAATCCTCTGAGCCTCAGTTTTCTTATCTGTAAAAGTGGCACAGGACCTAACTTTTCTGGTTGCTATGAGGGTTACAGATAATGATGCCAGCTGCCTAGAATAATAGGTGCTCAAAAACTGCTAGCTTTTATTGTTCTTACAATGAGTCCAAGAGGGATATACATTATGCAGACAACATTTATTAAGAACCAGCTAGCTGCTGGGCACTGTGTGAAGGCTGAGATTTGGTCCCTGTCTGAGAGGATCTCACAGTCTTGTTGGGAAAGTAGGCAAGTAGGCATGTGAATCCTTTCAAAAGTGGTGAGTTCCGTAATCAAGAGAGACACTGCATCCTTTGGGAGCAGGTGAATCTGGCCTGTTCCACATCACATTCCTATAGTGAAAACAGGAGTTTTCACCTTGAGGAAGACAAACTTGTAGGGCTTCTTCAAATTAACAGTCTTAAAAAGGACCTTTTCCCACAAATTAGATTCTAGCATATTCAGAGGATTGAATGAGTGGAAATTTCTCCCTGCATTTAATCCATCAGTTTTTATCAAGGTTTTACTTTTTTAGAGCAGTTTAGGGTTCACAAAATTGAGAGGAAAGTACAGCAATTTCCCATACAACTTCCCTGCCCCCATACATGCATAACCTCCCCTATTATCAACATCCCCACCAGAGTGGTCCATTTGTTATAATCTATGAACCTACATTGACAGGTCATTATCATTCAGGGTCCATAGTTTACCTTAGGGTTCACTCTTCATGGATGTAGAGTGAAAGGTACATTAAAAAAGAATCCCCTAACTTTGACCCTGATGTTCAGTTTATATTCACATACATGGCTCTTTTCTATGACTTTATGTGAAAGAAAGTATAGTTGGCTTTTTGTTGTTGTGTTGTTGTGTTTTGCTCATCTGAAAATTTGGCTCATGTGAGCGTTTCTCATAAGAAGGCAAAGAGGCTAGTTGCTATGGTTCAGTGAAAGCACTAGAAAGAGGGGAAAGAAGATCCTCACAAAAATACATGTGGTCATCAAAACATTACAGTTATCACCCGCTTCTACGGAGATCTTACTTGATTTGATATCTCCAAGTACCAGAGGGCCTGGAATGGGTTAGCTGTCTCCTGATGATTCTGATTATTGCCTTAAGAACTTTTGATCGCTAAATACTCCTGGCTCTTCCTGAAAAGATCCATTTAAATTGGACCAAAGTGAACTGGGTAGACAGTCGGAAGCCAAAAATGTAAAGCTAAACCATCTGCTTGGATATCCTTGGTCCCTGTACTCTGTGGTCCCTTGTTCTTTGAGGTTTTTCTTGATCCCTCTATTAAAAACTGCAAACCCTTCTTTATTCTCTGTTCCCTGCTTTATTTTCCTCCATCACATTCTACATAGTCTCTGTTTCTTTTGCATAGTCTCTGTTTCTCCCACTAGAGCATAAGCCCCATGAAGGTAGGCATTTTTGTCTATTTTTTACTGCTGAATCTTTGGCTCCTAGGACAGAAGCACTGGACACATTGAACACTTGGGTGTAAAGGTTGGTTGAATGGCTGAATAAGTTAGAGATTTATGTTGTGGTTATACAACACTATAAAACATTATAAAAGGCTAAGAGAATAGTCCTGAATGAGAAGGTTGGAACAAGGGGATTTAAATTGCTCTGCATATTTAAGTAAAGGGGAATTTTTAGTTTTCTTCTAGCAGGTTCAGAGGGTAAGAGGAGAGTGGGGAGACCAGATTCAGGGAAGAGAAGGTTGGGAAAAATAGTCCATAGGGTGTATTCCCATTCCCAGTCTCTTGCTTTCTTGAGGAAACCTAGTCTTCCCTATACCCAGTGTTCCTGGTCTATAGTATGTGACCCACTGTACAATCTTTGTCCTATTTTATTGACTGGAGAAAGGCACCTGACGTGGGCCACCAAGAAACAGATTTCCTGGAGCAGAGAATGGTCAGTGAAGACTGATTACTGGTTTCTGATTTTCAATTCAAAGTTGTACCTTGTACTGTTACTGTGATGTAATTAGCTTGTAATCTTCATACCTCACTAAATACAATACAAATTAAATGCAATAGCAAACTAAAGTTTGAAAATTAAGAATTATATATTTAGAGATCATGGAAGGTAGAGTTGAGGCAACAGTACACTTAGCAAAGTAAAAAGAGAAAGAAAATATGAAAGAAAAGGTGAGACCTTCATAAATTCAGAAGGTTCAATATTTGATTAGTAGAGAATATGGAAAAGGGCCAGGAGAGAATTGTCAAAAAATGAGGGAAGAAAATTTACTGCAGTGGAGAAAAGACAAGAGTCTTCATTTTAAATGAATTCAAGTGTGGCCAAATGATCTAGACGTTGTGCCATGAAATTTCAGTAAAGCCAAGATAATGACAAGATTCTAAAAGCTTCCAGAGAGGAAGAAAGTCCTGTGAAGTTTTTTTTTTTTTTTTTTTTTTTTTTTTTTCCCTTC